>NC_092111.1:47597117-47824617 GCF_045679555.1 Salvelinus alpinus | reverse complement strand
ACTAAACTGAGAGAATATTACTAAACTGAGACAGTATTACTAAACTGAGAGAGTATTACTACACTGAGGGTGTAATCCTAACCCGAGAGAGTATTACTAACCTGAGACAGTATTACTAAACTGAGAGAATATTACTAAACTGTGAGAGTATTACTAACCCGAGAGAGAATTACTAACCCGAGAGAGTATTACTAAACTAAGAGAATATTACTAAACTGAGAGAGTATTGCAAGACTGAGAGAGCTGAGAGAGTATTACTACACTGAGAGAGTATTACTAGACAGAGAGTATTACTAAACTGAGAGAATATTACTCACCTGAGAGATTATTACTCAAATGAGAGAGTATTACTAAACGGAGAGAGTATTACTAAACTGAGAGAGTATTACTAAACTGAGACAGTGTTACTCAACTGAGAGAGTGTTACTAAACTGAGAGATTATTGCTCAACTGAGAGAGTATTACTAAACTGAGAGAGTATAACTCAACTGAGAGAGTATTACTAAACTGAGAGAGTATTACTAAACTGAGAGAGTATTACTAAACTGAGAGAGTATAACTAAACTGAGAGAGTGTTACTAGACTGAGAGAGTATTACTAAACTGAGAGAATATTACTAAACTGAGAGAATATTACTAAACTGTGAGAGTATTACTAAACTGAGAGAGTATTACTAACCCGAGAGAATATTACTAAACGGAGAGAGCTGAGAGAATATTACTAAACTGAGAGAATATTACTAAACGGAGAGAGCTGAGAGAGTATTACTAAACGGAGATAGAATTACTAAACTGAGAGAGTATTACTAGACTGAGAGAGTATTACTCAACTGAGAGAATATTACTCACCGGAGAGATTATTACTCAACTGAGAGAATATTACTAAACGGAGAGAGCTGAGAGAATATTACTAAACTAAGAGAATATTACTAAACTGAGAGAGTATTACTAAACTGAGAGAGTATTACTAAACTGAGAGAGTGTTACTAGACTGAGAGAGTATTACTAAACTGAGAGAATATTACTGAACTGAGACAATATTACTAAACTGAGAGAGTATTACTAAACTGAGAGAGTATTACTAAACTGAGAGAGTATTACTAAACTGAGAGAGTATTACTAAACTGAGGGTGTATTACTAAACCGAGAGAGTATTACTAACCTGTGAGAGTATTACTAAACTGAGATAATATTACTAAACTGTGAGAGTATTACTAACCCGAGAGAGTATTACTAACCCGAGAGAGTATTACTAAACTGAGAGAATATTACTAAATTGAGAGAGTATTGCTAGACTGAGAGAGTATTACTAGACTGAGAGAGTATTACTCAACTGAGAGAATATTACTCACCGGAGAGATTATTACTCAACTGAGAGAATATTACTAAACGGAGAGAGCTGAGCGAATATTACTAAACTGAGAGAATATTACTAAACTGAGAGAGTATTACTAAACTGAGAGAGTATTACTAAACTGAGAGAGTGTTACTAGACTGAGAGAGTATTACTAAACTGAGAGAATATTACTAAACTGAGAGAATATTACTAAACTAAGAGAATATTACTAAACTGAGAGAGTATTGCTAGACTGAGAGAGCTGAGAGAGTATTACTAGACTGAGAGAGTATTACTAAACTGAGAGAGTATTACTAAACTGAGAGAGTATAACTAAACTGAGAGAGTGTTACTAGACTGAGAGAGTATTACTAAACTGAGAGAATATTACTAAACTGAGAGAGTATTACTAAACTGAGAGACTGTTACTAAACTGAGAGAATATTACTCAACGGAGAGAATATTACTCAACTGAGAGAGTATTACTAAACTGAGAGAGTATTACTAAACTGAGAGAATATTACTCAACTGAGAAAATAATTACTCAACTGAGAGAGTATTACTAGACTGAGAGAGTATTACTCAACTGAGAGAATATTACTCACCGGAGAGATTATTACTCAACTGAGAGTGTTACTAAACGGAGAGAGTATTACTAAACTGAGAGAGTATTATTAAACTGAGAGAGTGTTAGTAGACTGAGAGAGTATTACTAAACTGAGAGAATATTACTAAACTGTGAGAGTATTACTAAACTGAGAGAGTATTACTCAACTGAGAGAGTATTACTAAACTGAGAGAGTATTACTCAACTGAGAGAGTATTACTAAACTGAGAGAGTATTACTCAACTGAGAGAGTATTACTAAACTGAGAGAGTATTACTAAACTGAGAGAGTGTTACTAAACAGAGAGAGTATTACTTAACTGAGAGAGTATTACTAAACTGAGCGAGTATTACTAAACTGAGAGAGTATTACTCAACTGAGAGAGTATTACTAAACTGAGAGAGTATTACTAAACTGAGAGAGTGTTACTAAACTGAGAGAGTATTACTAACCCGAGAAAGTATTACTAAACTGAGAGAATATTAATAAATTGAGAGAGTATTGCTAGGCTGAGAGAGCTGAGCGAGTATTACTAGACTGAGAGAGTATTACTCAACTGAGAGAATATTACTAAACTGTGAGAGTATTACTAACCCGAGAGAGTATTACTAACCCGAGAAAGTATTACTAAACTGAGAGAATATTACTAAATTGAGAGAGTATTGCTAGACTGAGAGAGTATTACTAAACGGAGATATAATTAATAAACTGAGAGAGTATTACTAGACTGAGAGAGTATTACTCAACTGAGAGAATATTACTCACCGGAGAGATTATTACTCAACTGAGAGAGTATTACTAAACGGAGATATAATTAATAAACTGAGAGAGTATTACTAGACTGAGAGAGTATTACTCAACTGAGAGAATATTACTCACCGGAGAGATTATTACTCAACTGAGAGAATATTACTAAACGGAGAGAGCTGAGCGAATATTACAAAACTGAGAGAATATTACTAAACTGAGAGAGTATTACTAAACTGAGAGAGTATTACTAAACTGAGAGAGTGTTACTAGACTGAGAGAGTATTACTAAACTGAGAGAATATTACTAAACTGAGAGAATATTACTAAACTGAGAGAGTATTACTAAACTGAGAGAGTATTACTACACTGAGGGTGTATTACTAAACCGAGAGAGTATTACTAACCTGAGACAGTATTACTAAACTGAGAGAATATTACTAAACTGTGAGAGTATTACTAACCCGAGAGAGAATTACTAACCCGAGAGAGTATTACTAAACTAAGAGAATATTACTAAACTGAGAGAGTATTGCAAGACTGAGAGAGCTGAGAGAGTATTACTAGACTGAGAGAGTATTACTAGACAGAGAGTATTACTAAACTGAGAGAATATTACTCACCTGAGAGATTATTACTCAAATGAGAGAGTATTACTAAACGGAGAGAGTATTACTAAACTGAGAGAGTATTACTAAACTGAGAGAGTGTTACTCAACTGAGAGAGTGTTACTAAACTGAGAGATTATTGCTCAACTGAGAGAGTATTACTAAACTGAGAGAGTATAACTCAACTGAGAGAGTATTACTAAACTGAGAGAGTATTACTAAACTGAGAGAGTATTACTAAACTGAGAGAGTATAACTAAACTGAGAGAGTGTTACTAGACTGAGAGAGTATTACTAAACTGAGAGAATATTACTAAACTGAGAGAATATTACTAAACTGTGAGAGTATTACTAAACTGAGAGAGTATTACTAACCTGAGAGAATATTACTAAACGGAGAGAGCTGAGAGAATATTACTAAACTGAGAGAATATTACTAAACGGAGAGAGCTGAGAGAGTATTACTAAACTGAGAGAGTATTACTAGACTGAGAGAGTATTACTAGACTGAGAGAGTATTACTCAACTGAGAGAATATTACTCACTGGAGAGATTATTACTCAACTGAGAGAGTATTACTAAACGGAGATAGAATTACTAAACTGAGAGAGTATTACTAGACTGAGAGAGTATTACTCAACTGAGAGAATATTACTCACCGGAGAGATTATTACTCAACTGAGAGAATATTACTAAAAGGAGAGAGCTGAGAGAATATTACTAAACTAAGAGAATATTACTAAACTGAGAGAGTATTACTAAACTGAGAGAGTATTACTAAACTGAGAGAGTGTTACTAGACTGAGAGAGTATTACTAAACTGAGAGAATATTACTGAACTGAGACAATATTACTAAACTGAGAGAGTATTACTAAACTGAGAGAGTATTACTAAACTGAGAGAGTATTACTAAACTGAGAGAGTATTACTAAACTGAGGGTGTATTACTAAACCGAGAGAGTATTACTAAATTGAGAGAGTATTGCTAGACTGAGAGAGTATTACTAGACTGAGAGAGTATTACTCAACTGAGAGAATATTACTCACCAGAGAGATTATTACTCAACTGAGAGAATATTACTAAACGGAGAGAGCTGAGCGAATATTACTAAACTGAGAGAATATTACTAAACTGAGAGAGTGTTACTAGACTGAGAGAGTATTACTAAACTGAGAGAATATTACTAAACTGAGAGAATATTACTAAACTAAGAGAATATTACTAAACTGAGAGAGTATTGCTAGACTGAGAGAGCTGAGAGAGTATTACTAGACTGAGAGAGTATTACTAAACTGAGAGAGTATAACTAAACTGAGAGAGTGTTACTAGACTGAGAGAGTATTACTAAACTGAGAGAATATTACTAAACTGAGAGAGTATTACTAAACTGAGAGACTGTTACTAAACTGAGAGAATATTACTCAACGGAGAGAATATTACTCAACTGAGAGAGTATTACTAAACTGAGAGAGTATTACTAAACTGAGAGAATATTACTCAACTGAGAAAATAATTACTCAACTGAGAGAGTATTACTAGACTGAGAGAGTATTACTCAACTGAGAGAATATTACTCACCGGAGAGATTATTACTCAACTGAGAGAGTGTTACTAAACGGAGAGAGTATTACTAAACTGAGAGAGTATTATTAAACTGAGAGAGTGTTAGTAGACTGAGAGAGTATTACTAAACTGAGAGAATATTACTAAACTGTGAGAGTATTACTAAACTGAGAGAGTATTACTCAACTGAGAGAGTATTACTAAACTGAGAGAGTATTACTCAACTGAGAGAGTATTACTAAACTGAGAGAGTATTACTCAACTGAGAGAGTATTACTAAACTGAGAGAGTATTACTAAACTGAGAGAGTGTTACTAAACGGAGAGAGTATTACTTAACTGAGAGAGTATTACTAAACTGAGCGAGTATTACTAAACTGAGAGAGTATTACTCAACTGAGAGAGTATTACTAAACTGAGAGAGTATTACTAAACTGAGAGAGTGTTACTAAACTGAGAGAGTATTACTAACCCGAGAAAGTATTACTAAACTGAGAGAATATTAATAAATTGAGAGAGTATTGCTAGACTGAGAGAGTATAACTCAACTGAGAGAATATTGCTAGACTGAGAGAGCTGAGCGAGTATTACTAGACTGAGAGAGTATTACTCAACTGAGAGAATATTACTAAACTGTGAGAGTATTACTAACCCGAGAGAGTATTACTAACCCGAGAAAGTATTACTAAACTGAGAGAATATTACTAAATTGAGAGAGTATTGCTAGACTGAGAGAGTATTACTCAACTGAGAGAATATAACTCACCGGAGAGATTATTACTCAACTGAGAGAGTATTACTAAACGGAGATATAATTAATAAACTGAGAGAGTATTACTAGACTGAGAGAGTATTACTGAACTGAGAGAATATTACTCACCTAAGATATTATTACTCAACTGAGAGAATATTACTAAACGGAGAGAGCTGAGCGAATATTACTAAACTGAGAGAATATTACTAAACTGAGAGAGTATTACTAAACTGAGAGAGTATTACTAAACTGAGAGAGTGTTACTAGACTGAGAGAGTATTACTAAACTGAGAGAATATTACTAAACTGAGAGAATATTACTAAACTGAGAGAGTATTACTAAACTGAGAGAGTATTACTACACTGAGGGTGTATTACTAAACCGAGAGAGTATTACTAACCTGAGACAGTATTACTAAACTGAGAGAATATTACTAAACTGTGAGAGTATTACTAACCCGAGAGAGAATTACTAACCCGAGAGAGTATTACTAAACTAAGAGAATATTACTAAACTGAGAGAGTATTGCAAGACTGAGAGAGCTGAGAGAGTATTACTAGACTGAGAGAGTATTACTAAACAGAGAGTATTACTAAACTGAGAGAATATTACTCACCTGAGAGATTATTACTCAAATGAGAGAGTATTACTAAACGGAGAGAGTATTACTAAACTGAGAGAGTATTACTAAACTGAGAGAGTGTTACTCAACTGAGAGAGTGTTACTAAACTGAGAGATTATTGCTCAACTGAGAGAGTATTACTAAACTGAGAGAGTATAACTCAACTGAGAGAGTATTACTAAACTGAGAGAGTATAACTAAACTGAGAGAGTGTTACTAGACTGAGAGAGTATTACTAAACTGAGAGAATATTACTAAACTGAGAGAATATTACTAAACTGTGAGAGTATTACTAAACTGAGAGAGTATTACTAACCCGAGAGAATATTACTAAACGGAGAGAGCTGAGAGAATATTACTAAACTGAGAGAATATTACTAAACGGAGAGAGCTGAGAGAGTATTACTAAACTGAGAGAGTATTAATAGACTGAGAGAGTATTACTAGACTGAGAGAGTATTACTCAACTGAGAGAATATTACTCACTGGAGAGATTATTACTCAACTGAGAGAGTATTACTAAACGGAGATAGAATTACTAAACTGAGAGAGTATTACTAGACTGAGAGAGTATTACTCAACTGAGAGAATATTACTCACCGGAGAGATTATTACTAAACTGAGAGAATATTACTAAACGGAGAGAGCTGAGAGAATATTACTAAACTGAGAGAATATTACTAAACTGAGAGAGTATTACTAAACTGAGAGAGTATTACTAAACGGAGAGAGTGTTACTAGACTGAGAGAGTATTACTAAACTGAGACAGTATTACTAAACTGAGGGTGTATTACTAAACCGAGAGAGTATTACTAACCTGTGAGAGTATTACTAAACTGAGATAATATTAATAAACTGTGAGAGTATTACTAACCCGAGAGAGTATTACTAACCCGAGAGAGTATTACTAAACTGAGAGAATATTACTAAATTGAGAGAGTATTGCTAGACTGAGAGAGTATTACTAAACTGAGAGAGTATAACTCAACTGAGAGAGTATTACTAAACTGAGAGAGTATTACTAAACTGAGAGAGTATTACTAAACTGAGAGAGTATAACTAAACTGAGAGAGTGTTACTAGACTGAGAGAGTATTACTAAACTGAGAGAATATTACTAAACTGAGAGAATATTACTAAACTGTGAGAGTATTACTAAACTGAGAGAGTATTACTAACCCGAGAGAATATTACTAAACGGAGAGAGCTGAGAGAATATTACTAAACTGAGAGAATATTACTAAACGGAGAGAGCTGAGAGAGTATTACTAAACTGAGAGAGTATTACTAAACTGAGAGAGTATTACTACACTGAGAGAATATTACTAAACTGAGACAATATTACTAAACTGAGAGAGTATTACTAAACTGAGAGAGTATTACTAAACTGAGACAGTATTACTAAACTGAGGGTGTATTACTAAACCGAGAGAGTATTACTAACCTGTGAGAGTATTACTAAACTGAGATAATATTACTAAACTGTGAGAGTATTACTAACCCGAGAGAGTATTACTAACCCGAGAGAGTATTACTAAACTGAGAGAATATTACTAAATTGAGAGAGTATTGCTAGACTGAGAGAGTATTACTAGACTGAGAGAGTATTACTCAACTGAGAGAATATTACTCACCGGAGAGATTATTACTCAACTGAGAGAATATTACTAAACGGAGAGAGCTGAGCGAATATTACTAAACTGAGAGAATATTACTAAACTGAGAGAGTATTACTAAACTGAGAGAGTATTACTAAACTGAGAGAGTGTTACTAGACTGAGAGAGTATTACTAAACTGAGAGAATATTACTAAACTGAGAGAATATTACTAAACTAAGAGAATATTACTAAACTGAGAGAGTATTGCTAGACTGAGAGAGCTGAGAGAGTATTACTAGACTGAGAGAGTATTACTAAACTGAGAGAGTATTACTAAACTGAGAGAGTATAACTAAACTGAGAGATTGTTACTAGACTGAGAGGGTATTACTAAACGGAGAGAGCTGAGAGATTATTACTAAACTGAGAGAGTATTACTAGACTGAGAGAGTATTACTAAACTGAGAGACTGTTACTAAACTGAGAGAATATTACTCACTGGAGAGAATATTACTCAACTGAGAGAGTATTACTAAACTGAGAGAGTATTACTAAACTGAGAGAATATTACTCAACGGAGAAAATAATTACTCAACTGAGAGAGTATTACTAGACTGAGAGAGTATTACTCAACTGAGAGAATATTACTCACCGGAGAGATTATTACTCAACTGAGAGAGTGTTACTAAACAGAGAGAGTATTACTAAACTGAGAGAGTATTATTAAACTGAGAGAGTGTTAGTAGACTGAGAGAGTATTACTAAACTGAGAGAATATTACTAAACTGTGAGAGTATTACTAAACTGAGAGAGTATTACTCAACTGAGAGAGTATTACTAAACTGAGAGAGTATTACTCAACTGAGAGAGTATTACTAAACTGAGAGAGTATTACTAAACTGAGAGAGTGTTACTAAACGGAGAGAGTATTACTTAACTGAGAGAGTATTACTAAACTGAGAGATTATTACTCAACTGAGAGAGTATTACTAAACTGAGAGAGTATAACTCAACTGAGAGAATATTGCTAGACTGAGAGAGCTGAGAGAGTATTACTAGACTGAGAGAGTATTACTCAACTGAGAGAATATTCATCACCGGAGAGATTATTACTAAACTGAGAGAGTGTTACTAGACTGAGAGAGTATTACTAAACTGAGAGAATATTACTAAACTGAGAGAATATTACTAAACTGAGAGAGTATTACTTAACTGAGAGAGTATTACTAAACTGAGAGAGTATTACTAAACTGAGAGAGTATTACTCAACTGAGAGAATGTTACTAAACTGAGAGATTATTACTCAACTGAGAGAGTATTACTAAACGGAGATAGAATTACTAAACTGAGAGAGTATTACTAGACTGAGAGAGTATTACTCAACTGAGAGAATATTACTCACCGGAGAGATTATTACTCAACTGAGAGAATATTACTAAACGGAGAGAGCTGAGAGAATATTACTAAACTGAGAGAATATTACTAAACTGACAGAGTATTACTAAACTGAGAGAGTATTACTAAACTGAGAGAGTGTTACTAGACTGAGAGAGTATTACTAAACTGAGACAATATTACTAAACTGAGAGAGTATTACTAAACTGAGAGAGTATTACTAAACTGAGAGAGTATTACTAAACTGAGAGAGTATTACTAAACTGAGGGTGTATTACTAAACCGAGAGAGTATTACTAACCTGTGAGAGTATTACTAAACTGAGATAATATTACTAAACTGAGAGAGTATTACTAACCCGAGAGAGTATTACTAACCCGAGAGAGTATTACTAAACTGAGAGAATATTACTAAACTGAGAGAGTATTACTAAACTGAGAGAGTATTACTAGCCTGAGAGAGTATTACTCAACTGAGAGAATATGACTCACCGGAGAGATTATTACTCAACTGAGAGAATATTACTAAACGGAGAGAGCTGAGCGAATATTACTAAACTGAGAGAATATTACTAAACTGAGAGAGTATTACTAAACTGAGAGAGTGTTACTAGACTGAGTGAGTATTACTAAACTGAGAGAATATTACTAAACTGAGAGAATATTACTAAACTAAGAGAATATTACTAAACTGAGAGAGTATTGCTAGACTGAGAGAGCTGAGAGAGTATTACTAGACTGAGAGAGTATTACTAAACTGAGAGAGTATTACTAAACTGAGAGAGTATAACTAAACTGAGAGAGTGTTACTAGACTGAGAGAGTATTACTAAACTGAGAGAATATTACTAAACTGAGAGAGTATTACTAAACTGAGAGACTGTTACAAAACTGAGAGAATATTACTCAACGGAGAGAATATTACTCAACTGAGAGAGTATTACTAAACTGAGAGAGTATTACTAAACTGAGAGAATATTACTCAACGGAGAAAATAATTACTCAACTGAGAGAGTATTACTAGACTGAGAGAGTATTACTCAACTGAGAGAATATTACTCACCGGAGAGATTATTACTCAACTGAGAGAGTGTTACTAAACGGAGAGAGTATTACTAAACTGAGAGAGTATTACTAAACTGAGAGAGTGTTACTAGACTGAGAGAGTATTACTAAACTGAGAGAGTATTACTAAACTGAGAGAATATTACTAAACTGAGAGAATATTACTAAACTAAGAGAATATTACTAAACTGAGAGAGTATTGCTAGACTGAGAGAGCTGAGAGAGTATTACTAGACTGAGAGAGTATTACTAAACTGAGAGAATATTACTCACCGGAGAGATTATTACTAAACTGAGAGAGTATTACTAAACTGAGAGAGCTGAGAGAATATTACTAAACTGAGAGAATATTACTAAACTGAGAGAGTATTACTAGACTGAGAGAGTATTACTAAACTGAGAGAACATTACTAAACTGAGAGAATATTACTAAACTGAGAGAGTATTACTAAACTGAGAGAGTATTGCTAGACTGAGAGAGCTGAGAGAGTATTACTAGACTGAGAGAGTATTACTAAACTGAGAGAGTATTACTAAACTGAGAGAGTATAACTAAACTGAGAGAGTGTTACTAGACTGAGGGGGTATTACTAAACGGAGAGAGCTGAGAGAGTATTACTAAACTGAGAGAGTATTACTAGACTGAGAGAGTATTACTAAACTGAGAGACTGTTACTAAACTGAGAGAATATTACTCACTGGAGAGAATATTACTCAACTGAGAGAGTATTACTAAACTGAGAGAGTATTACTAAACTGAGAGAATATTACTCAACGGAGAAAATAATTACTCAACTGAGAGAGTATTACTAGACTGAGAGAGTATTACTCAACTGAGAGAATATTACTCACCGGAGAGATTATTACTCAACTGAGAGAGTGTTACTAAACGGAGAGAGTATTACTAAACTGAGAGAGTATTATTAAACTGAGAGAGTGTTAGTAGACTGAGAGAGTATTACTAAACTGAGAGAATATTACTAAACTGTGAGAGTATTACTAAACTGAGAGAGTATTACTCAACTGAGAGAGTATTACTAAACTGAGAGAGTATTACTCAACTGAGAGAGTATTACTAAACTGAGAGAGTATTACTAAACGGAGAGAGCTGAGAGAGTATTACTAAACTGAGAGAGTATTACTAAACTGAGAGAGTATTACTAACCTGAGAGAGTATTACTCAACTGAGAGAATATTACTAAACTGTGAGAGTATTACTAAACTGAGAGAGTATTACTAAACTGAGAGAGTATTACTAAACTGAGAGAGTATTACTAGACTGAGAGAGTTTTACTCAACTGAGAGAATATTACTCACCGGAGAGATTATTACTCAACTGAGAGAATATTACTAAACGGAGAGAGCTGAGAGAATATTACTACACTGAGAGAATATTACTAAACTGACAGAGTATTACTAAACTGAGAGAGTATTACTAAACTGAGAGAGTGTTACTAGACTGAGAGAGTATTACTAAACTGAGACAATATTACTAAACTGAGAGAGTATTACTAAACTGAGAGAGTATTACTAAACTGAGAGAGTATTACTAAACTGAGAGAGTATTACTAAACTGAGGGTGTATTACTAAACCGAGAGAGTATTACTAACCTGTGAGAGTATTACTAAACTGAGATAATATTACTAAACTGTGAGAGTATTACTAACCCGAGAGAGTATTACTAACCCGAGAGAGTATTACTAAACTGAGAGAATATTACTAAACTGAGAGAGTATTACTAAACTGAGAGAGTATTACTAGCCTGAGAGAGTATTACTCAACTGAGAGAATATTACTAAACTGAGAGAATATTACTAAACGGAGAGAGCTGAGCGAATATTACTAAACTGAGAGAATATTACTAAACTGAGAGAATATTACTAAACTGAGAGAATATTACTAAACTAAGAGAATATTACTAAACTGAGAGAGTATTGCTAGACTGAGAGAGCTGAGAGAGTATTACTAGACTGAGAGAGTATTACTAAACTGAGAGAGTATTACTAAACTGAGAGAGTATAACTAAACTGAGAGAGTGTTACTAGACTGAGAGAGTATTACTAAACTGAGAGAATATTACTAAACTGAGAGAGTATTACTAAACTGAGAGACTGTTACAAAACTGAGAGAATATTACTCAACGGAGAGAATATTACTCAACTGAGAGAGTATTACTAAACTGAGAGAGTATTACTAAACTGAGAGAATATTACTCAACGGAGAAAATAATTACTCAACTGAGAGAGTATTACTAGACTGAGAGAGTATTACTCAACTGAGAGAATATTACTCACCGGAGAGATTATTACTCAACTGAGAGAGTGTTACTAAACGGAGAGAGTATTACTAAACTGAGAGAGTATTACTAAACTGAGAGAGTGTTAGTAGACTGAGAGAGTATTACTAAACTGAGAGAATATTACTAAACTGAGAGAATATTACTAAACTGAGAGAATATTACTAAACTAAGAGAATATTACTAAACTGAGAGAGTATTGCTAGACTGAGAGAGCTGAGAGAGTATTACTAGACTGAGAGAGTATTACTAAACTGAGAGAATATTACTCACCGGAGAGATTATTACTCAACTGAGAGAATATTACTAAACGGAGAGAGCTGAGCGAATATTACTAAACTGAGAGAATATTACTAAACTGAGAGAGTATTACTAAACTGAGAGAGTATTACTAAACTGAGAGAGTGTTACTAGACTGAGAGAGTATTACTAAACTGAGAGAATATTACTAAACTGAGAGAATATTACTAAACTAAGAGAATATTACTAAACTGAGAGAGTATTGCTAGACTGAGAGAGCTGAGAGAGTATTACTAGACTGAGAGAGTATTACTAAACTGAGAGAGTATTACTAAACTGAGAGAGTATAACTAAACTGAGAGAGTGTTACTAGACTGAGAGGGTATTACTAAACGGAGAGAGCTGAGAGAGTATTACTAAACTGAGAGAGTATTACTAGACTGAGAGAGTATTACTAAACTGAGAGACTGTTACTAAACTGAGAGACTATTACTCACTGGAGAGAATATTACTCAACTGAGAGAGTATTACTAAACTGAGAGAGTATTACTAAACTGAGAGAATATTACTCAACGGAGAAAATAATTACTCAACTGAGAGAGTATTACTAGACTGAGAGAGTATTACTCAACTGAGAGAATATTACACACCGGAGAGATTATTACTCAACTGAGAGAGTGTTACTAAACGGAGAGAGTATTACTAAACTGAGAGAGTATTATTAAACTGAGAGAGTGTTAGTAGACTGAGAGAGTATTACTAAACTGAGAGAATATTACTCAACTGAGAGAGTATTACTAAACTGAGAGAGTATTACTAAACTGAGAGAATATTACTCAACGGAGAAAATAATTACTCAACTGAGAGAGTATTACTAGACTGAGAGAGTATTACTCAACTGAGAGAATATTACTCACCGGAGAGATTATTACTCAACTGAGAGAGTGTTACTAAACTGAGAGAGTATTACTAAACTGAGAGAGTATTACTAAACTGAGAGAGTGTTAGTAGACTGAGAGAGTATTACTAAACTGAGAGAATATTACTAAACTGAGAGAATATTACTAAACTGAGAGAATATTACTAAACTAAGAGAATATTACTAAACTGAGAGAGTATTGCTAGACTGAGAGAGCTGAGAGAGTATTACTAGACTGAGAGAGTATTACTAAACTGAGAGAATATTACTCACCGGAGAGATTATTACTCAACTGAGAGAATATTACTAAACGGAGAGAGCTGAGCGAATATTACTAAACTGAGAGAATATTACTAAACTGAGAGAGTATTACTAAACTGAGAGAGTATTACTAAACTGAGAGAGTGTTACTAGACTGAGAGAGTATTACTAAACTGAGAGAATATTACTAAACTGAGAGAATATTACTAAACTAAGAGAATATTACTAAACTGAGAGAGTATTGCTAGACTGAGAGAGCTGAGAGAGTATTACTAGACTGAGAGAGTATTACTAAACTGAGAGAGTATTACTAAACTGAGAGAGTATAACTAAACTGAGAGAGTGTTACTAGACTGAGAGGGTATTACTAAACGGAGAGAGCTGAGAGAGTATTACTAAACTGAGAGAGTATTACTAGACTGAGAGAGTATTACTAAACTGAGAGACTGTTACTAAACTGAGAGACTATTACTCACTGGAGAGAATATTACTCAACTGAGAGAGTATTACTAAACTGAGAGAGTATTACTAAACTGAGAGAATATTACTCAACGGAGAAAATAATTACTCAACTGAGAGAGTATTACTAGACTGAGAGAGTATTACTCAACTGAGAGAATATTACACACCGGAGAGATTATTACTCAACTGAGAGAGTGTTACTAAACGGAGAGAGTATTACTAAACTGAGAGAGTATTATTAAACTGAGAGAGTGTTAGTAGACTGAGAGAGTATTACTAAACTGAGAGAATATTACTAAACTGTGAGAGTATTACTAAACTGAGAGAGTATTACTCAACTGAGAGAGTTTTACTAAACTGAGAGAGTATTACTCAACTGAGAGAGTATTACTAAACTGAGAGAGTATTACTAAACTGAGAGAGTGTTACTAAACGGAGAGAGTATTACTTAACTGAGAGAGTATTACTAAACTGAGAGAGTGTTACTAAACTGAGAGATTATTACTCAACTGAGAGAGTATTACTAAACTGAGAGAGTATAACTCAACTGAGAGAATATTGCTAGACTGAGAGAGCTGAGAGAGTATTACTAGACTGAGAGAGTATTACTCAACTGAGAGAATATTCATCACCGGAGAGATTATTACTAAACTGAGAGAGTGTTACTAGACTGAGAGAGTATTACTAAACTGAGAGAATATTACTAAACTGAGAGAATATTACTAAACTGAGAGAGTATTACTTAACTGAGAGAGTATTACTAAACTGAGAGAGTATTACTAAACTGAGAGAGTATTACTCAACTGAGAGAATGTTACTAAACTGAGAGATTATTACTCAACTGAGAGAGTATTACTAACCCGAGAGAATATTACTAAACGGAGAGAGCTGAGAGAATATTACTAAACTGAGAGAATATTACTAAACGGAGAGAGCTGAGAGAGTATTACTAAACTGAGAGAGTATTACTAGACTGAGAGAGTATTACTAGACTGAGAGAGTATTACTCAACTGAGAGAATATTACTCACTGGAGAGATTATTACTCAACTGAGAGAGTATTACTAAACGGAGATAGAATTACTAAACTGAGAGAGTATTACTAGACTGAGAGAGTATTACTCAACTGAGAGAATATTACTCACCGGAGAGATTATTACTCAACTGAGAGAATATTACTAAACGGAGAGAGCTGAGAGAATATTACTAAACTGAGAGAATATTACTAAACTGACAGAGTATTACTAAACTGAGAGAGTATTACTAAACTGAGAGAGTATTACTAAACTGAGAGAGTGTTAGTAGACTGAGAGAGTATTACTAAACTGAGAGAATATTACTAAACTGAGAGAATATTACTAAACTGAGAGAATATTACTAAACTAAGAGAATATTACTAAACTGAGAGAGTATTGCTAGACTGAGAGAGCTGAGAGAGTATTACTAGACTGAGAGAGTATTACTAAACTGAGAGAATATTACTCACCGGAGAGATTATTACTCAACTGAGAGAATATTACTAAACGGAGAGAGCTGAGCGAATATTACTAAACTGAGAGAATATTACTAAACTGAGAGAGTATTACTAAACTGAGAGAGTATTACTAAACTGAGAGAACATTACTAAACTGAGAGAATATTACTAAACTAAGAGAATATTACTAAACTGAGAGAGTATTACTAAACTGAGAGAGCTATTACTAAACTGAGAGAATATTACTAAACTGAGAGAGTATTACTAAACTGAGAGAGTATAACTAAACTGAGAGAGTGTTACTAGACTGAGGGGGTATTACTAAACGGAGAGAGCTGAGAGAGTATTACTAAACTGAGAGAGTATTACTAGACTGAGAGAGTATTACTAAACTGAGAGACTGTTACTAAACTGAGAGAATATTACTCACTGGAGAGAATATTACTCAACTGAGAGAGTATTACTAAACTGAGAGAGTATTACTAAACTGAGAGAATATTACTCAACGGAGAAAATAATTACTCAACTGAGAGAGTATTACTAGACTGAGAGAGTATTACTCAACTGAGAGAATATTACTCACCGGAGAGATTATTACTCAACTGAGAGAGTGTTACTAAACGGAGAGAGTATTACTAAACTGAGAGAGTATTATTAAACTGAGAGAGTGTTAGTAGACTGAGAGAGTATTACTAAACTGAGAGAATATTACTAAACTGTGAGAGTATTACTAAACTGAGAGAGTATTACTCAACTGAGAGAGTATTACTAAACTGAGAGAGTATTACTAAACTGAGAGAGTATTACTAAACTGAGAGAGTATTACTAAACGGAGAGAGCTGAGAGAGTATTACTAAACTGAGAGAGTATTACTAAACTGAGAGAGTATTACTAGACTGAGAGAGTATTACTCAACTGAGAGAATATTACTCACTGGAGAGATTATTACTCAACTGAGAGAGTATTACTAAACGGAGATATAATTACTAAACTGAGAGAGTATTACTAGAATGAGAGAGTTTTACTCAACTGAGAGAATATTACTCACCGGAGAGATTATTACTCAACTGAGAGAATATTACTAAACGGAGAGAGCTGAGAGAATATTACTACACTGAGAGAATATTACTAAACTGACAGAGTATTACTAAACTGAGAGAGTATTACTAAACTGAGAGAGTGTTACTAGACTGAGAGAGTATTACTAAACTGAGACAATATTACTAAACTGAGAGAGTATTACTAAACTGAGAGAGTATTACTAAACTGAGAGAGTATTACTAAACTGAGAGAGTATTACTAAACTGAGGGTGTATTACTAAACCGAGAGAGTATTACTAACCTGTGAGAGTATTACTAAACTGAGATAATATTACTAAACTGTGAGAGTATTACTAACCCGAGAGAGTATTACTAACCCGAGAGAGTATTACTAAACTGAGAGAATATTACTAAACTAAGAGAGTATTACTAGACTGAGAGAGTATTACTAGCCTGAGAGAGTATTACTAAACTGAGAGAATATTACTAAACTGAGAGAGTATTACTAAACTGAGAGAATATTACTAAACGGAGAGAGCTGAGCGAATATTACTAAACTGAGAGAATATTACTAAACTGAGAGAATATTACTAAACTGAGAGAATATTACTAAACTAAGAGAATATTACTAAACTGACAGAGTATTGCTAGACTGAGAGAGCTGAGAGAGTATTACTAGACTGAGAGAGTATTACTAAACTGAGAGAGTATTACTAAACTGAGAGAGTATAACTAAACTGAGAGAGTGTTACTAGACTGAGAGAGTATTACTAAACTGAGAGAATATTACTAAACTGAGAGAGTATTACTAAACTGAGAGACTGTTACAAAACTGAGAGAATATTACTCAACGGAGAGAATATTACTCAACTGAGAGAGTATTACTAAACTGAGAGAGTATTACTAAACTGAGAGAATATTACTCAACGGAGAAAATAATTACTCAACTGAGAGAGTATTACTAGACTGAGAGAGTATTACTCAACTGAGAGAATATTACTCACCGGAGAGATTATTACTCAACTGAGAGAGTGTTACTAAACGGAGAGAGTATTACTAAACTGAGAGAGTATTACTAAACTGAGAGAGTGTTAGTAGACTGAGAGAGTATTACTAAACTGAGAGAATATTACTAAACTGAGAGAATATTACTAAACTGAGAGAATATTACTAAACTAAGAGAATATTACTAAACTGAGAGAGTATTGCTAGACTGAGAGAGCTGAGAGAGTATTACTAGACTGAGAGAGTATTACTAAACTGAGAGAATATTACTCACCGGAGAGATTATTACTCAACTGAGAGAATATTACTAAACGGAGAGAGCTGAGCGAATATTACTAAACTGAGAGAATATTACTAAACTGAGAGAGTATTACTAAACTGAGAGAGTATTACTAAACTGAGAGAGTGTTACTAGACTGAGAGAGTATTACTAAACTGAGAGAATATTACTAAACTGAGAGAATATTACTAAACTAAGAGAATATTACTAAACTGAGAGAGTATTGCTAGACTGAGAGAGCTGAGAGAGTATTACTAGACTGAGAGAGTATTACTAAACTGAGAGAGTATTACTAAACTGAGAGAGTATAACTAAACTGAGAGAGTGTTACTAGACTGAGAGGGTATTACTAAACGGAGAGAGCTGAGAGAGTATTACTAAACTGAGAGAGTATTACTAGACTGAGAGAGTATTACTAAACTGAGAGACTGTTACTAAACTGAGAGACTATTACTCACTGGAGAGAATATTACTCAACTGAGAGAGTATTACTAAACTGAGAGAGTATTACTAAACTGAGAGAATATTACTCAACGGAGAAAATAATTACTCAACTGAGAGAGTATTACTAGACTGAGAGAGTATTACTCAACTGAGAGAATATTACACACCGGAGAGATTATTACTCAACTGAGAGAGTGTTACTAAACGGAGAGAGTATTACTAAACTGAGAGAGTATTATTAAACTGAGAGAGTGTTAGTAGACTGAGAGAGTATTACTAAACTGAGAGAATATTACTAAACTGTGAGAGTATTACTAAACTGAGAGAGTATTACTCAACTGAGAGAGTTTTACTAAACTGAGAGAGTATTACTCAACTGAGAGAGTATTACTAAACTGAGAGAGTATTACTAAACTGAGAGAGTGTTACTAAACGGAGAGAGTATTACTTAACTGAGAGAGTATTACTAAACTGAGAGAGTGTTACTAAACTGAGAGATTATTACTCAACTGAGAGAGTATTACTAAACTGAGAGAGTATAACTCAACTGAGAGAATATTGCTAGACTGAGAGAGCTGAGAGAGTATTACTAGACTGAGAGAGTATTACTCAACTGAGAGAATATTCATCACCGGAGAGATTATTACTAAACTGAGAGAGTGTTACTAGACTGAGAGAGTATTACTAAACTGAGAGAGTATTACTAAACTGAGAGAATATTACTCAACGGAGAAAATAATTACTCAACTGAGAGAGTATTACTAGACTGAGAGAGTATTACTCAACTGAGAGAATATTACTCACCGGAGAGATTATTACTCAACTGAGAGAGTGTTACTAAACGGAGAGAGTATTACTAAACTGAGAGAGTATTACTAAACTGAGAGAGTGTTAGTAGACTGAGAGAGTATTACTAAACTGAGAGAATATTACTAAACTGAGAGAATATTACTAAACTGAGAGAATATTACTAAACTAAGAGAATATTACTAAACTGAGAGAGTATTGCTAGACTGAGAGAGCTGAGAGAGTATTACTAGACTGAGAGAGTATTACTAAACTGAGAGAATATTACTCACCGGAGAGATTATTACTCAACTGAGAGAATATTACTAAACGGAGAGAGCTGAGCGAATATTACTAAACTGAGAGAATATTACTAAACTGAGAGAGTATTACTAAACTGAGAGAGTATTACTAAACTGAGAGAGTGTTACTAGACTGAGAGAGTATTACTAAACTGAGAGAATATTACTAAACTGAGAGAATATTACTAAACTAAGAGAATATTACTAAACTGAGAGAGTATTGCTAGACTGAGAGAGCTGAGAGAGTATTACTAGACTGAGAGAGTATTACTAAACTGAGAGAGTATTACTAAACTGAGAGAGTATAACTAAACTGAGAGAGTGTTACTAGACTGAGAGGGTATTACTAAACGGAGAGAGCTGAGAGAGTATTACTAAACTGAGAGAGTATTACTAGACTGAGAGAGTATTACTAAACTGAGAGACTGTTACTAAACTGAGAGACTATTACTCACTGGAGAGAATATTACTCAACTGAGAGAGTATTACTAAACTGAGAGAGTATTACTAAACTGAGAGAATATTACTCAACGGAGAAAATAATTACTCAACTGAGAGAGTATTACTAGACTGAGAGAGTATTACTCAACTGAGAGAATATTACACACCGGAGAGATTATTACTCAACTGAGAGAGTGTTACTAAACGGAGAGAGTATTACTAAACTGAGAGAGTATTATTAAACTGAGAGAGTGTTAGTAGACTGAGAGAGTATTACTAAACTGAGAGAATATTACTAAACTGTGAGAGTATTACTAAACTGAGAGAGTATTACTCAACTGAGAGAGTTTTACTAAACTGAGAGAGTATTACTCAACTGAGAGAGTATTACTAAACTGAGAGAGTATTACTAAACTGAGAGAGTGTTACTAAACGGAGAGAGTATTACTTAACTGAGAGAGTATTACTAAACTGAGAGAGTGTTACTAAACTGAGAGATTATTACTCAACTGAGAGAGTATTACTAAACTGAGAGAGTATAACTCAACTGAGAGAATATTGCTAGACTGAGAGAGCTGAGAGAGTATTACTAGACTGAGAGAGTATTACTCAACTGAGAGAATATTCATCACCGGAGAGATTATTACTAAACTGAGAGAGTGTTACTAGACTGAGAGAGTATTACTAAACTGAGAGAGTATTACTAAACTGAGAGAATATTACTCAACGGAGAAAATAATTACTCAACTGAGAGAGTATTACTAGACTGAGAGAGTATTACTCAACTGAGAGAATATTACTCACCGGAGAGATTATTACTCAACTGAGAGAGTGTTACTAAACGGAGAGAGTATTACTAAACTGAGAGAGTATTACTAAACTGAGAGAGTGTTAGTAGACTGAGAGAGTATTACTAAACTGAGAGAATATTACTAAACTGAGAGAATATTACTAAACTGAGAGAATATTACTAAACTAAGAGAATATTACTAAACTGAGAGAGTATTGCTAGACTGAGAGAGCTGAGAGAGTATTACTAGACTGAGAGAGTATTACTAAACTGAGAGAATATTACTCACCGGAGAGATTATTACTCAACTGAGAGAATATTACTAAACGGAGAGAGCTGAGCGAATATTACTAAACTGAGAGAATATTACTAAACTGAGAGAGTATTACTAAACTGAGAGAGTATTACTAAACTGAGAGAGTGTTACTAGACTGAGAGAGTATTACTAAACTGAGAGAATATTACTAAACTGAGAGAATATTACTAAACTAAGAGAATATTACTAAACTGAGAGAGTATTGCTAGACTGAGAGAGCTGAGAGAGTATTACTAGACTGAGAGAGTATTACTAAACTGAGAGAGTATTACTAAACTGAGAGAGTATAACTAAACTGAGAGAGTGTTACTAGACTGAGAGGGTATTACTAAACGGAGAGAGCTGAGAGAGTATTACTAAACTGAGAGAGTATTACTAGACTGAGAGAGTATTACTAAACTGAGAGACTGTTACTAAACTGAGAGACTATTACTCACTGGAGAGAATATTACTCAACTGAGAGAGTATTACTAAACTGAGAGAGTATTACTAAACTGAGAGAATATTACTCAACGGAGAAAATAATTACTCAACTGAGAGAGTATTACTAGACTGAGAGAGTATTACTCAACTGAGAGAATATTACACACCGGAGAGATTATTACTCAACTGAGAGAGTGTTACTAAACGGAGAGAGTATTACTAAACTGAGAGAGTATTATTAAACTGAGAGAGTGTTAGTAGACTGAGAGAGTATTACTAAACTGAGAGAATATTACTAAACTGTGAGAGTATTACTAAACTGAGAGAGTATTACTCAACTGAGAGAGTTTTACTAAACTGAGAGAGTATTACTAAACTGAGAGAGTATTACTAAACTGAGAGAATATTACTAAACTGAGAGAGTATTACTAAACTGAGAGAGTATTACTTAACTGAGAGAGTATTACTAAACTGAGAGAGTGTTACTAAACTGAGAGATTATTACTCAACTGAGAGAGTATTACTAAACTGAGAGAGTATAACTCAACTGAGAGAATATTGCTAGACTGAGAGAGCTGAGAGAGTATTACTAGACTGAGAGAGTATTACTCAACTGAGAGAATATTCATCACCGGAGAGATTATTACTAAACTGAGAGAGTGTTACTAGACTGAGAGAGTATTACTAAACTGAGAGAATATTACTAAACTGAGAGAATATTACTAAACTGAGCGAGTATTACTTAACTGAGAGAGTATTACTAAACTGAGAGAGTATTACTAAACTGAGACAGTATTACTCAACTGAGAGAATGTTACTAAACTGAGAGATTATTACTCAACTGAGAGAGTATTACTAACCCGAGAGAATATTACTAAACGGAGAGAGCTGAGAGAATATTACTAAACTGAGAGAATATTACTAAACGGAGAGAGCTGAGAGAGTATTACTAAACTGAGAGAGTATTACTAGACTGAGAGAGTATTACTAGACTGAGAGAGTATTACTCAACTGAGAGAATATTACTCACTGGAGAGATTATTACTCAACTGAGAGAGTATTACTAAACGGAGATAGAATTACTAAACTGAGAGAGTATTACTAGACTGAGAGAGTATTACTCAACTGAGAGAATATTACTCACCGGAGAGATTATTACTCAACTGAGAGAATATTACTAAACGGAGAGAGCTGAGAGAATATTACTAAACTGAGAGAATATTACTAAACTGACAGAGTATTACTAAACTGAGAGAGTATTACTAAACTGAGAGAGTGTTACTAGACTGAGAGAGTATTACTAAACTGAAACAATATTACTAAACTGAGAGAGTATTACTAAACTGAGAGAGTATTACTAAACTGAGAGAGTATTACTAAACTGAGAGAGTATTACTAAACTGAGAGAGTGTTAGTAGACTGAGAGAGTATTACTAAACTGAGAGAATATTACTAAACTGTGAGAGTATTACTAAACTGAGAGAGTATTACTCAACTGAGAGAGTATTACTAAACTGAGAGAGTATTACTCAACTGAGAGAGTATTACTAAACTGAGAGAGTATTACTAAACTGAGAGAGTGTTACTTAACTGAGAGATTATTACTCAACTGAGAGAGTATTACTAAACTGAGAGAGTATAACTCAACTGAGAGAATATTGCTAGACTGAGAGAGCTGAGAGAGTATTACTAGACTGAGAGAGTATTACTCAACTGAGAGAATATTCATCACCGGAGAGATTATTACTAAACTGAGAGAGTGTTACTAGACTGAGAGAGTATTACTAAACTGAGAGAATATTACTAAACTGAGAGAGTATTACTAAACTGAGAGAGTATTACTTAACTGAGAGAGTATTACTAAACTGAGAGAGTATTACTAAACTGAGAGAGTATTACTCAACTGAGAGAATGTTACTAAACTGAGAGATTATTACTAAACTGAGAGAGTATTACTAAACCGAGAGAGTATTACTAAACTGAGAGAGTATTACTAAACTGAGAGAATATTACTAAACTGAGAGATTATTACTAAACTGAGAGAGCAGAGAGAATATTACTAAACTGAGAGAGTATTACTAAACTGAGAGAGTATTACTAAACCGAGAGAGTATTACTAACCTGAGAGAGTATTACTAAACTGACAGAATATTACTAAACTGTGAGAGTATTACTAAACTGAGAGAGTATTACTAACCCGAGAGAGTATTACTAAACCGAGAGAATATTACTAAACTGAGAGAATATTACTCAACTGAGAGAGTATTACTAAACTGAGAGACTGTTACTAAACTGAGAGAATATTACTCAACGGAGAGATTATTACTCAACTGAGAGAGTATTACTAAACTGAGAGAGTATTACTAAACTGAGAGAGTGTTACTAAACTGAGAGAGTGTTACTAAACTGAGAGAGTATTACTAAACTGAGAAAATATTACTAAACTGTGAGAGTATTACTAACCCGAGAGAGAATTACTAACCCGGGAGAGTATTACTAAACTAAGAGAATATTACTAAACTGAGAGAGTATTGCTAAACTGAGAGAGTATTACTAAACTGAGAGAGTATTACTAACCTGAGAGACTGTTACTAAACTGAGAGAATATTACTCAACGGAGAGATTATTACTCACCGGAGAGATTATTACTCACCGGAGAGATTATTACTCAACTGAGAGAATATTACTAAACGCTGAGAGAATATTACTAAACTGAGAGAATATTACTAAACTGAGAGAGTATTACTAAACTGAGAGATTATTACTAAACTGAGAGAATATTACTAAACGGAGAGAGCTGAGAGAATATTACTAAACTGAGAGAATATTACTAAACTGAGAGAATATTACTAAACTGAGAGAGTATTCCTAAACTGAGAGAGTGTTACTAAACTGAGAGAGTATTACTAAACTGAGAGAGTATTACTAAACTGAGAGAGTATTACTAAACTGAGAGAGTATTACTCAACTGAGAGAATGTTACTAAACTGAGAGATTATTACTCAACTGAGAGAGTATTACTAAACTGAGAGAGTATAACTCAACTGAGAGAGTGTTACTAGACTGAGAGAGTATTACTAAACTGAGAGAGTGTTACTAAACTGAGAGAGTATTGCTAAACTGAGAGAGTATTACTAAACTGAGACAGTATTACTAGACTGAGAGAGTATTACTAAACGGAGAGAGTATTACTAAACTGAATTACGTTTTCTTCTGTTTGTTTTGTGTGAGTTATTTGCTACATTGTCACTGTTTACTAAACTAAGAGAATATTACTAAACTGAGAGAGTATTGCTAGACTGAGAGAGCTGAGACAGTATTACTAGCCTGAGAGAGTATTACTCAACTGAGAGAATATTACTCACCGGAGAGATTATTACTCAACTGAGAGAATATTACTAAATGGAGAGAGCTGAGAGAATATTACTAAACTGAGAGAATATTACTAAACTGAGAGAGTATTACTAAACTGAGAGAGTGTTACTAGACTGAGAGAGGATTACTAAACTGAGAGAATATTACTAAACTGAGAGAATATTACTAAACTGAGAGAGTATTACTAAACTGAGAGAGTATTACTAAACTGAGGGTGTATTACTAAACCGAGAGAGTATTACTAACCTGAGAGAGTATTACTAAACTGAGAGAATATTACTAAACTGTGAGAGTATTACTAACCCGAGAGAGTATTACTAACCCGAGAGAGTATTACTAAACTGAGAGAATATTTCTAAACTGAGAGAGTATTACTAACCCGAGAGAGTATTACTAAACTGAGAGAATATTACTAAACTGAGAGATTATTACTAAACTGAGAGAGCAGAGAGTATTACTAAACTGAGAGAGATGAGAGAGTATTACTAGACTGAGAGAGTATTACTAGACTGAGAGAGTATTACTCAACTGAAAGAATATTACTCACCGGAGAGATTATTACTCAACTGAGAGAGTATTACTAAACGGAGATACAATTACTAAACTGAGAGAGTATTACTAGACTGAGAGAGTATTACTCAACTGAGAGAATATTACTCACCTGAGAGATTATTACTCAACTGAGAGAATATTACTAAACGGAGAGAGCTGAGAGAATATTACTAAACTGTGAGAGTATTACTAACCCGAGAGAGTATTACTAAACTGAGAGAATATTACTAAATTGAGAGAGTATTGCTAGACTGAGAGAGTATTACTCAACTGAGAGAATATTACTCACCGGAGAGATTATTACTCAACTGAGAGGGTATTACTAAACGGAGATATAATTAATAAACTGAGAGAGTATTACTAGACTGAGAGAGTATTACTCAACTGAGAGAATATTACTCACCGGAGAGATTATTACTCAACTGAGAGAATATTACTAAACGGAGAGAGCTGAGCGAATATTACTAAACTGAGAGAATATTACTAAACTGAGAGAGTATTACTAAACTGAGAGAGTATTACTAAACTGAGAGAGTGTTACTAGACTGAGAGAGTATTACTAAACTGAGAGAATATTACTAAACTGAGAGAGTATTACTAAACTGAGAGAATATTACTACACTGAGGGTGTATTACTAAACCGAGAGAGTATTACTAACCTGAGACAGTATTACTAAACTGAGAGAATATTACTAAACTGTGAGAGTATTACTAACCCAAGAGAGAATTACTAACCCGAGAGAGTATTACTAAACTAAGAGAATATTACTAAACTGAGAGAGTATTGCAAGACTGAGAGAGCTGAGAGAGTATTACTAGACTGAGAGAGTATTACTAGACAGAGAGTATTACTAAACTGAGAGAATATTACTCACCTGAGAGATTATTACTCACATGAGAGAGTATTACTAAACGGAGAGAGTATTACTAAACTGAGAGAGTATTACTAAACTGAGAGAGTGTTACTCAACTGAGAGAGTGTTACTAAACTGAGAGAGTATTGCTCAACTGAGAGAGTATTACTAAACTGAGAGAGTATAACTCAACTGAGAGAGTATTACTAAACTGAGAGAGTATTACTAAACTGAGAGAGTATTACTAAACTGTGAGAGTATAACTAAACTGAGAGAGTGTTACTAGACTGAGAGAGTATTACTAAACTGAGAGAATATTACTAAACTGAGAGAATATTACTAAACTGTGAGAGTATTACTAAACTGAGAGAATATTACTAACCCGAGAGAATATTACTAAACGGAGAGAGCTGAGAGAATATTACTAAACTGAGAGAATATTACTAAACGGAGAGAGCTGAGAGAGTATTACTAAACTGTGAGAGTATTACTAGACTGAGAGAGTATTACTAGACTGAGAGAGTATTACTCAACTGAGAGAAAATTACTCACTGGAGAGATTATTACTCAACTGAGAGAGTATTACTAAACGGAGATAGAATTACTAAACTGAGAGATTATTACTAGACTGAGAGAGTATTACTCAACTGAGAGAATATTACTCACCGGAGAGATTATTACTCAACTGAGAGAATATTACTAAACGGAGAGAGCTGAGAGAATATTACTAAACTGAGAGAATATTACTAAACTGAGAGAGTATTACTAAACTGAGAGAGTATTACTAAACTGAGAGAGTGTTACTAGACTGAGAGAGTATTACTAAACTGAGAGAATATTACTAAACTGAGACAATATTACTAAACTGAGAGAGTATTACTCAACTGAGAGAATATTACTCACCGGAGAGATTATTACTCAACTGAGAGAATATTACTAAATGGAGAGAGCTGAGAGAATATTACTAAACTGAGAGAATATTACTAAACTGAGAGAGTATTACTAAACTGAGAGAGTGTTACTAGACTGAGAGAGGATTACTAAACTGAGAGAATATTACTAAACTGAGAGAATATTACTAAACTGAGAGAGTATTACTAAACTGAGAGAGTATTACTAAACTGAGGGTGTATTACTAAACCGAGAGAGTATTACTAACCTGAGAGAGTATTACTAAACTGAGAGAATATTACTAAACTGTGAGAGTATTACTAACCCGAGAGAGTATTACTAACCCGAGAGAGTATTACTAAACTGAGAGAATATTACTAAACTGAGAGAGTATTACTAAA
Source organism: Salvelinus alpinus (assembly GCF_045679555.1). Taxonomy (NCBI): domain Eukaryota; kingdom Metazoa; phylum Chordata; class Actinopteri; order Salmoniformes; family Salmonidae; genus Salvelinus; species Salvelinus alpinus. The sequence goes on along the minus strand of NC_092111.1, from coordinate 47,796,767 downwards.
CTGAGAGAATATTACTAAACTGAGAGAATATTACTAAACTGAGAGAGTATTACTAAACTGAGAGAGTATTACTAAACTGAGAGAGTTTTACTAAACTGAGAGAGTATTACTAAACTGAGAGAGTATTACTAAACTGAGAGAGTATTACTCAACTGAAAGAATATTACTCACCGGAGAGATTATTACTCAACTGAGAGAGTATTACTAAACGGAGATACAATTACTAAACTGAGAGAGTATTACTAGACTGAGAGAGTATTACTCAACTGAGAGAATATTACTCACCTGAGAGATTATTACTCAACTGAGAGAATATTACTAAACGGAGAGAGCTGAGAGAATATTACTAAACTGTGAGAGTATTACTAACCCGAGAGAGTATTACTAAACTGAGAGAATATTACTAAATTGAGAGAGTATTGCTAGACTGAGAGAGTATTACTCAACTGAGAGAATATTACTCACCGGAGAGATTATTACTCAACTGAGAGGGTATTACTAAACGGAGATATAATTAATAAACTGAGAGAGTATTACTAGACTGAGAGAGTATTACTCAACTGAGAGAATATTACTCACCAGAGAGATTATTACTCAACTGAGAGAATATTACTAAACGGAGAGAGCTGAGCGAATATTACTAAACTGAGAGAATATTACTAAACTGAGAGAGTATTACTAAACTGAGAGAGTATTACTAAACTGAGAGAGTGTTACTAGACTGAGAGAGTATTACTAAACTGAGAGAATATTACTAAACTGAGAGAGTATTACTAAACTGAGAGAATATTACTACACTGAGGGTGTATTACTAAACCGAGAGAGTATTACTAACCTGAGACAGTATTACTAAACTGAGAGAATATTACTAAACTGTGAGAGTATTACTAACCCAAGAGAGAATTACTAACCCGAGAGAGTATTACTAAACTAAGAGAATATTACTAAACTGAGAGAGTATTGCAAGACTGAGAGAGCTGAGAGAGTATTACTAGACTGAGAGAGTATTACTAGACAGAGAGTATTACTAAACTGAGAGAATATTACTCACCTGAGAGATTATTACTCACATGAGAGAGTATTACTAAACGGAGAGAGTATTACTAAACTGAGAGAGTATTACTAAACTGAGAGAGTGTTACTCAACTGAGAGAGTGTTACTAAACTGAGAGAGTATTGCTCAACTGAGAGAGTATTACTAAACTGAGAGAGTATAACTCAACTGTGAGAGTATAACTAAACTGAGAGAGTGTTACTAGACTGAGAGAGTATTACTAAACTGAGAGAATATTACTAAACTGAGAGAATATTACTAAACTGTGAGAGTATTACTAAACTGAGAGAATATTACTAACCCGAGAGAATATTACTAAACGGAGAGAGCTGAGAGAATATTACTAAACTGAGAGAATATTACTAAACGGAGAGAGCTGAGAGAGTATTACTAAACTGTGAGAGTATTACTAGACTGAGAGAGTATTACTAGACTGAGAGAGTATTACTCAACTGAGAGAAAATTACTCACTGGAGAGATTATTACTCAACTGAGAGAGTATTACTAAACGGAGATAGAATTACTAAACTGAGAGATTATTACTAGACTGAGAGAGTATTACTCAACTGAGAGAATATTACTCACCGGAGAGATTATTACTCAACTGAGAGAATATTACTAAACGGAGAGAGCTGAGAGAATATTACTAAACTGAGAGAATATTACTAAACTGAGAGAGTATTACTAAACTGAGAGAGTATTACTAAACTGAGAGAGTGTTACTAGACTGAGAGAGTATTACTAAACTGAGAGAATATTACTAAACTGAGACAATATTACTAAACTGAGAGAGTATTACTAAACTGAGAGAGTATTACTAAACTGAGAGAGTATTACTAAACTGAGAGAGTATTACTAAACTGAGGGTGTATTACTAAACCGAGAGAGTATTACTAACCTGAGAGAGTATTACTAAACTGAGATAATATTACTAAACTGTGAGAGTATTACTAACCCGAGAGAGTATTACTAACCCGAGAGAGTATTACTAAACTGAGAGAATATTACTAAATTGAGAGAGTATTGCTAGACTGAGAGAGTATTACTAGACTGAGAGAGTATTACTCAACTGAGAGAATATTACTCACCGGAGAGATTATTACTCAACTGAGAGAATATTACTAAACGGAGAGAGCTGAGCGAAAATTACTAAACCGAGAGAGAATTACTAACCTGAGAGAGTATTACTAAACTGAGAGAATATTACTAAACTGAGAGATTATTACTAAACTGAGAAAGCAGAGAGAATATTACTAAACTGAGAGAATATTATTAAACTGAGAGAGTATTACTAAACTGAGGGAGTATTACTAAACCGAGAGAGTATTACTAACCTGAGAGAGTATTACTAAACTGACAGAATATTACTAAACTGTGAGAGTATTACTAAACTGAGAGAGTATTACTAACCCGAGAGAGTATTACTAAACCGAGAGAATATTACTAAACTGAGAGAATATTACTCAACTGAGAGAGTATTACTAAACTGAGAGACTGTTACTAAACTGAGAGAATATTACTCAACGGAGAGATTATTACTCAACTGAGAGAGTATTACTAAACTGAGAGAGTATTACTAAACTGAGAGAGTGTTACTAAACTGAGAGAGTGTTACTAAACTGAGAGAGTATTACTAAACTGAGAGAATATTACTAAACTGTGAGAGTATTACTAACCCGAGAGAGAATTACTAACCCGGGAGAGTATTACTAAACTAAGAGAATATTACTAAACTGAGAGAGTATTGCTAAACTGAGAGAGTATTACTAAACTGAGAGAGTATTACTAACCTGAGAGACTGTTACTAAACTGAGAGAATATTACTCAACGGAGAGATTATTACTCACCGGAGAGATTATTACTCACCGGAGAGATTATTACTCAACTGAGAGAATATTACTAAACGGAGAGAGCTGAGAGAATATTACTAAACTGAGAGAATATTACTAAACTGAGAGAGTATTACTAAACTGAGAGATTATTACTAAACTGAGAGAATATTACTAAACGGAGAGAGCTGAGAGAATATTACTAAACTGAGAGAATATTACTAAACTGAGAGAGTATTACTAAACTGAGAGAGTATTACTAAACTGAGAGAGTGTTACTAGACTGAGAGAGTATTACTTAACTGAGAGAGTATTACTAAACTGAGAGAGTATTACTAAACTGAGAGAGTATTACTCAACTGAGAGAATGTTACTAAACTGAGAGATTATTACTCAACTGAGAGAGTATTACTAAACTGAGAGAGTATAACTCAACTGAGAGAGTGTTACTAGACTGAGAGAGTATTACTAAACGGAGAGAGTATTACTAAACTGAATTACGTTTTCTTCTGTTTGTTTTGTGTGAGTTATTTGCTACATTGTCACTGTTTACTAAACTAAGAGAATATTACTAAACTGAGAGAGTATTGCTAGACTGAGAGAGCTGAGACAGTATTACTAGCCTGAGAGAGTATTACTCAACTGAGAGAATATTACTCACCGGAGAGATTATTACTCAACTGAGAGAATATTACTAAACGGAGAGAGCTGAGAGAATATTACTAAACTGAGAGAATATTACTAAACTGAGAGAGTATTACTAAACTGAGAGAGTATTACTAAACTGAGAGAGTGTTACTAGACTGAGAGAGTATTACTAAACTGAGAGAATGTTACTAAACTGAGAGATTATTACTCAACTGAGAGAGTATTACTAAACTGAGAGAGTATAACTCAACTGAGAGAGTGTTACTAGACTGAGAGAGTATTACTAAACTGAGAGAGTGTTACTAAACTGAGAGAGTATTGCTAAACTGAGAGAGTATTACTAAACTGAGACAGTATTACTAGACTGAGAGAGTATTACTAAACGGAGAGAGTATTACTAAACTGAATTACGTTTTCTTCTGTTTGTTTTGTGTGAGTTATTTGCTACATTGTCACTGTTTACTAAACTAAGAGAATATTACTAAACTGAGAGAGTATTGCTAGACTGAGAGAGCTGAGACAGTATTACTAGCCTGAGAGAGTATTACTAAACTGAGAGAATATTACTAAACCGAGAGAGTATTACTAAACTGAGAGAGTATTATTACTAAACGGAGAGAGCTGAGAGAATATTACTAAACTGAGAGAATATTACTAAACTGAGAGAGTATTACTAAACTGAGAGAGTATTACTAAACTGAGAGAGTATTACTAAACTGAGAGAGTATTACTAAACTGAGAGAATATTACTAAACTGAGACAATATTACTAAACTGAGAGAGTATTACTAAACCGAGAGAGTATTACTAACCTGAGAGAGTATTACTAAACTGAGATAATATTACTAAACTGTGAGAGTATTACTAACCCGAGAGAGTATTACTAACCTGAGAGAGTATTACTAAACTGAGAGAATATTACTAAATTGAGAGAGTATTGCTAGACTGAGAGAGTATTACTAGACTGAGAGAGTATTACTCAACTGAGAGAATATTACTCACCGGAGAGATTATTACTCAACTGAGAGAATATTACTAAACGGAGAGAGCTGAGCGAAAATTACTAAACCGAGAGAGAATTACTAACCTGAGAGAGTATTACTAAACTGAGAGAATATTACTAAACTGAGAGATTATTACTAAACTGAGAGAGCAGAGAGAATATTACTAAACTGAGAGAATATTATTAAACTGAGAGAGTATTACTAAACTGAGGGAGTATTACTAAACCGAGAGAGTATTACTAACCTGAGAGAGTATTACTAAACTGACAGAATATTACTAAAATGTGAGAGTATTACTAAACTGAGAGAGTATTACTAACCCGAGAGAGTATTACTAAACCGAGAGAATATTACTAAACTGAGAGAATATTACTCAACTGAGAGAGTATTACTAAACTGAGAGACTGTTACTAAACTGAGAGAATATTACTCAACGGAGAGATTATTACTCAACTGAGAGAGTATTACTAAACTGAGAGAGTATTACTAAACTGAGAGAGTGTTACTAAACTGAGAGAGTGTTACTAAACTGAGAGAGTATTACTAAACTGAGAGAATATTACTAAACTGTGAGAGTATTACTAACCCGAGAGAGAATTACTAACCCGGGAGAGTATTACTAAACTAAGAGAATATTACTAAACTGAGAGAGTATAGCTAAACTGAGAGAGTATTACTAAACTGAGAGAGTATTACTAACCTGAGAGACTGTTACTAAACTGAGAGAATATTACTCAACGGAGAGATTATTAATCACCGGAGAGATTATTACTCACCGGAGAGATTATTACTCAACTGAGAGAATATTACTAAACGGAGAGAGCTGAGAGAATATTACTAAACTGAGAGAATATTACTAAACTGAGAGAGTATTACTAAACTGAGAGATTATTACTAAACTGAGAGAATATTACTAAACGGAGAGAGCTGAGAGAATATTACTAAACTGAGAGAATATTACTAAACTGAGAGAGTATTACTAAACTGAGAGAGTATTACTAAACTGAGAGAGTGTTACTAGACTGAGAGAGTATTACTTAACTGAGAGAGTATTACTAAACTGAGATAGTATTACTAAACTGAGAGAGTATTACTCAACTGAGAGAATGTTACTAGACTGAGAGAGTATTACTAAACTGAGAGAGTGTTACTAAACTGAGAGAGTATTGCTAAACTGAGAGAGTATTACTAAACTGAGACAGTATTACTAGACTGAGAGAGTATTACTAAACGGAGAGAGTATTACTAAACTGAATTACGTTTTCTTCTGTTTGTTTTGTGTGAGTTATTTGCTACATTGTCACTGTTTACTAAACTAAGAGAATATTACTAAACTGAGAGAGTATTGCTAGACTGAGAGAGCTGAGACAGTATTACTAGCCTGAGAGAGTATTACTCAACTGAGAGAATATTACTCACCGGAGAGATTATTACTCAACTGAGAGAATATTACTAAACGGAGAGAGCTGAGAGAATATTACTAAACTGAGAGAATATTACTAAACTGAGAGAGTATTACTAAACTGAGAGAGTATTACTAAACTGAGAGAGTGTTACTAGACTGAGAGAGTATTACTAAACTGAGAGAATATTACTAAACTGAGACAATATTACTAAACTGAGAGAGTATTACTAAACTGAGAGAGTATTACTAAACTGAGAGAGTATTACTAAACTGAGAGAATATTACTAAACTGTGAGAGTATTACTAAACTGAGAGAGTATTACTAACCTGAGAGAATATTACTAAACTGAGAGAATATTACTAAATTGAGAGAGTATTGCTAGACTGAGAGAGTATTACTAGACTGAGAGAGTATTACTCAACTGAGAGAATATTACTCACCGGAGAGATTATTACTCAACTGAGAGAATATTACTAAACGGAGAGAGCTGAGCGAAAATTACTAAACCGAGAGAGAATTACTAACCTGAGAGAGTATTACTAAACTGAGAGAATATTACTAAACTGAGAGATTATTACTAAACTGAGAGAGCAGAGAGAATATTACTAAACTGAGAGAATATTATTAAACTGAGAGAGTATTACTAAACTGAGGGAGTATTACTAAACCGAGAGAGTATTACTAACCTGAGAGAGTATTACTAAACTGACAGAATATTACTAAACTGTGAGAGTATTACTAAACTGAGAGAGTATTACTAACCCGAGAGAGTATTACTAAACCGAGAGAATATTACTAAACTGAGAGAATATTACTCAACTGAGAGAGTATTACTAAACTGAGAGACTGTTACTAAACTGAGAGAATATTACTCAACGGAGAGATTATTACTCAACTGAGAGAGTATTACTAAACTGAGAGAGTATTACTAAACTGAGAGAGTGTTACTAAACTGAGAGAGTGTTACTAAACTGAGAGAGTATTACTAAACTGAGAGAATATTACTAAACTGTGAGAGTATTACTAACCCGAGAGAGAATTACTGACCCGGGAGAGTATTACTAAACTAAGAGAATATTACTAAACTGAGAGAGTATTGCTAAACTGAGAGAGTATTACTAAACTGAGAGAGTATTACTAACCTGAGAGACTGTTACTAAACTGAGAGAATATTACTCAACGGAGAGATTATTACTCACCGGAGAGATTATTACTCACCGGAGAGATTATTACTCAACTGAGAGAATATTACTAAACGGAGAGAGCTGAGAGAATATTACTAAACTGAGAGAATATTACTAAACTGAGAGAGTATTACTAAACTGAGAGATTATTACTAAACTGAGAGAATATTACTAAACGGAGAGAGCTGAGAGAATATTACTAAACTGAGAGAATATTACTAAACTGAGAGAGTATTACTAAACTGAGAGAGTATTACTAAACTGAGAGAGTGTTACTAGACTGAGAGAGTATTACTTAACTGAGAGAGTATTACTAAACTGAGATAGTATTACTAAACTGAGAGAGTATTACTCAACTGAGAGAATGTTACTAAACTGAGAGATTATTACTCAACTGAGAGAGTATTACTAAACTGAGAGAGTATAACTCAACTGAGAGAGTGTTACTAGACTGAGAGAGTATTACTAAACTGAGAGAGTGTTACTAAACTGAGAGAGTATTGCTAAACTGAGAGAGTATTACTAAACTGAGACAGTATTACTAGACTGAGAGAGTATTACTAAACGGAGAGAGTATTACTAAACTGAATTACGTTTTCTTCTGTTTGTTTTGTGTGAGTTATTTGCTACATTGTCACTGTTTACTAAACTAAGAGAATATTACTAAACTGAGAGAGTATTGCTAGACTGAGAGAGCTGAGACAGTATTACTAGCCTGAGAGAGTATTACTCAACTGAGAGAATATTACTCACCGGAGAGATTATTACTCAACTGAGAGAATATTACTAAACGGAGAGAGCTGAGAGAATATTACTAAACTGAGAGAATATTACTAAACTGAGAGAGTATTACTAAACTGAGAGAGTATTACTAAACTGAGAGAGTGTTACTAGACTGAGAGAGTATTACTAAACTGAGAGAATATTACTAAACTGAGACAATATTACTAAACTGAGAGAGTATTACTAAACTGAGAGAGTATTACTAAACTGAGAGAGTATTACTAAACCGAGAGAGTATTACTAAACTGAGGGTGTATTACTAAACCGAGAGAGTATTACTAACCTGAGAGAGTATTACTAAACTGAGATAATATTACTAAACTGTGAGAGTATTACTAACCCGAGAGAGTATTACTAACCCGAGAGAGTATTACTAAACTGAGAGAATATTACTAAATTGAGAGAGTATTGCTAGACTGAGAGAGTATTACTAGACTGAGAGAGTATTACTCAACTGAGAGAATATTACTCACCGGAGAGATTATTACTCAACTGAGAGAATATTACTAAACGGAGAGAGCTGAGCGAAAATTACTAAACCGAGAGAGAATTACTAACCTGAGAGAGTATTACTAAACTGAGAGAATATTACTAAACTGAGAGATTATTACTAAACTGAGAGAGCAGAGAGAATATTACTAAACTGAGAGAATATTATTAAACTGAGAGAGTATTACTAAACTGAGGGAGTATTACTAAACCGAGAGAGTATTACTAACCTGAGAGAGTATTACTAAACTGACAGAATATTACTAAACTGTGAGAGTATTACTAAACTGAGAGAGTATTACTAACCCGAGAGAGTATTACTAAACCGAGAGAATATTACTAAACTGAGAGAATATTACTCAACTGAGAGAGTATTACTAAACTGAGAGACTGTTACTAAACTGAGAGAATATTACTCAACGGAGAGATTATTACTCAACTGAGAGAGTATTACTAAACTGAGAGAGTATTACTAAACTGAGAGAGTGTTACTAAACTGAGAGAGTGTTACTAAACTGAGCGAGTATTACTAAACTGAGAGAATATTACTAAACTGTGAGAGTATTACTAACCCGAGAGAGAATTACTAACCCGGGAGATTATTACTAAACTAAGAGAATATTACTAAACTGAGAGAGTATTGCTAAACTGAGAGAGTATTACTAAACTGAGAGAGTATTACTAACCTGAGAGACTGTTACTAAACTGAGAGAATATTACTCAACAGAGAGATTATTACTCACCGGAGAGATTATTACTCACCGGAGAGATTATTACTCAACTGAGAGAATATTACTAAACGGAGAGAGCTGAGAGAATATTACTAAACTGAGAGAATATTACTAAACTGAGAGAGTATTACTAAACTGAGAGATTATTACTAAACTGAGAGAATATTACTAAACGGAGAGAGCTGAGAGAATATTACTAAACTGAGAGAATATTACTAAACTGAGAGAGTATTACTAAACTGAGAGAGTATTACTAAACTGAGAGAGTGTTACTAGACTGAGAGAGTATTACTTAACTGAGAGAGTATTGCTAGACTGAGAGAGCTGAGACAGTATTACTAGCCTGAGAGAGTATTACTCAACTGAGAGAATATTACTCACCGGAGAGATTATTACTCAACTGAGAGAATATTACTAAATGGAGAGAGCTGAGAGAATATTACTAAACTGAGAGAATATTACTAAACTGAGAGAGTATTACTAAACTGAGAGAGTGTTACTAGACTGAGAGAGGATTACTAAACTGAGAGAATATTACTAAACTGAGAGAATATTACTAAACTGAGAGAGTATTACTAAACTGAGAGAGTATTACTAAACTGAGGGTGTATTACTAAACCGAGAGAGTATTACTAACCTGAGAGAGTATTACTAAACTGAGAGAATATTACTAAACTGTGAGAGTATTACTAACCCGAGAGAGTATTACTAACCCGAGAGAGTATTACTAAACTGAGAGAATATTACTAAACTGAGAGAGTATTACTAACCCGAGAGAGTATTACTAAACTGAGAGAATATTACTAAACTGAGAGATTATTACTAAACTGAGAGAGCAGAGAGTATTACTAAACTGAGAGAGATGAGAGAGTATTACTAGACTGAGAGAGTATTACTCAACTGTAAGAATATTACTCACCGGAGAGATTATTACTCAACTGAGAGAGTATTACTAAACGGAGATAAAATTACTAAACTGAGAGAGTATTACTAAATGGAGAGAGCTGAGAGAATATTACTAAACTGAGAGAATATTACTAAACTGAGAGAGTATTACTAAACTGAGAGAGTGTTACTAGACTGAGAGAGGATTACTAAACTGAGAGAATATTACTAAACTGAGAGAATATTACTAAACTGAGAGAGTATTACTAAACTGAGAGAGTATTACTAAACTGAGGGTGTATTACTAAACCGAGAGAGTATTACTAACCTGAGAGAGTATTACTAAACTGAGAGAATATTACTAAACTGTGAGAGTATTACTAACCCGAGAGAGTATTACTAACCCGAGAGAGTATTACTAAACTGAGAGAATATTACTAAACTGAGAGAGTATTACTAACCCGAGAGAGTATTACTAAACTGAGAGAATATTACTAAACTGAGAGATTATTACTAAACTGGGAGAGCAGAGAGTATTACTAAACTGAGAGAGATGAGAGAGTATTACTAGACTGAGAGAGTATTACTAGACTGAGAGAGTATTACTCAACTGTAAGAATATTACTCACCGGAGAGATTATTACTCAACTGAGAGAGTATTACTAAACGGAGATAAAATTACTAAACTGAGAGAGTATTACTAAATGGAGAGAGCTGAGAGAATATTACTAAACTGAGAGAATATTACTAAACTGAGAGAGTATTACTAAACTGAGAGAGTGTTACTAGACTGAGAGAGGATTACTAAACTGAGAGAATATTACTAAACTGAGAGAATATTACTAAACTTAGAGAGTATTACTAAACTGAGAGAGTATTACTAAACTGAGAGAGTATTACTAAACCGAGAGAGTATTACTAAACTGAGAGAGTATTACTAAACTGAGAGAATATTACTAAACTGAGAGAATATTACTAAACTGAGAGAATATTACTAAACTGAGAGAGTATTACTAAACTGAGAGAATATTTCTAAACTGAGAGAGTATTACTAACCCGAGAGAGTATTACTAAACTGAGAGAATATTACTAAACTGAGAGATTATTACTAAACTGAGAGAGCAGAGAGTATTACTAAACTGAGAGAGATGAGAGAGTATTACTAGACTGAGAGAGTATTACTAGACTGAGAGAGTATTACTCAACTGAAAGAATATTACTCACCGGAGAGATTATTACTCAACTGAGAGAGTATTACTAAACGGAGATAAAATTACTAAACTGAGAGAGTATTACTAGACTGAGAGAGTATTACTCAACTGAGAGAATATTACTCACCTGAGAGATTATTACTCAACTGAGAGAATATTACTAAACGGAGAGAGCTGAGAGAATATTACTAAACTGTGAGAGTATTACTAACCCGAGAGAGTATTACTAACCCGAGAAAGTATTACTAAACTGAGAGAATATTACTAAATTGAGAGAGTATTGCTAGACTGAGAGAGTATTACTCAACTGAGAGAATATTACTCACCGGAGAGATTATTACTCAACTGAGAGGGTATTACTAAACGGAGATATAATTAATAAACTGAGAGAGTATTACTAGACTGAGAGAGTATTACTCAACTGAGAGAATATTACTCACCGGAGAGATTATTACTCAACTGAGAGAATATTACTAAACGGAGAGAGCTGAGCGAATATTACTAAACTGAGAGAATATTACTAAACTGAGAGAGTATTACTAAACTGAGAGAGTGTTACTAGACTGAGAGAGGATTACTAAACTGAGAGAATATTACTAAACTGAGAGAATATTACTAAACTGAGAGAGTATTACTAAACTGAGAGAGTATTACTAAACTGAGGGTGTATTACTAAACCGAGAGAGTATTACTAACCTGAGAGAGTATTACTAAACTGAGAGAATATTACTAAACTGTGAGAGTATTACTAACCCGAGAGAGTATTACTAACCCGAGAGAGTATTACTAAACTGAGAGAATATTACTAAACTGAGAGAGTATTACTAACCCGAGAGAGTATTACTAAACTGAGAGAATATTACTAAACTGAGAGATTATTACTAAACTGAGAGAGCAGAGAGTATTACTAAACTGAGAGAGATGAGAGAGTATTACTAGACTGAGAGAGTATTACTAGACTGAGAGAGTATTACTCAACTGTAAGAATATTACTCACCGGAGAGATTATTACTCAACTGAGAGAGTATTACTAAACGGAGATAAAATTACTAAACTGAGAGAGTATTACTAAATGGAGAGAGCTGAGAGAATATTACTAAACTGAGAGAATATTACTAAACTGAGAGAGTATTACTAAACTGAGAGAGTGTTACTAGACTGAGAGAGGATTACTAAACTGAGAGAATATTACTAAACTGAGAGAATATTACTAAACTGAGAGAGTATTACTAAACTGAGAGAGTATTACTAAACTGAGGGTGTATTACTAAACCGAGAGAGTATTACTAACCGGAGAGAGTATTACTAAACTGAGAGAGTGTTACTAAACTGAGAGAGTATTACTAAACCGAGAGAGTATTACTAAACTGAGAGAGTATTACTAAACTGAGAGAATATTTCTAAACTGAGAGAGTATTACTAACCCGAGAGAGTATTACTAAACTGAGAGAATATTACTAAACTGAGAGAGTATTACTAAACTGAGAGAGTATTACTAAACTGAGAGAGCTGAGAGAGTATTACTAGACTGAGAGAGTATTACTAGACTGAGAGAGTATTACTCAACTGAAAGAATATTACTCACCGGAGAGATTATTACTCAACTGAGAGAGTATTACTAAACGGAGATAAAATTACTAAACTGAGAGAGTATTACTAGACTGAGAGAGTATTACTCAACTGAGAGAATATTACTCACCTGAGAGATTATTACTCAACTGAGAGAATATTACTAAACGGAGAGAGCTGAGAGAATATTACTAAACTGTGAGAGTATTACTAACCCGAGAGAGTATTACTAACCTGAGAGAGTATTACTAAACTGAGAGAATATTACTAAATTGAGAGAGTATTGCTAGACTGAGAGAGTATTACTCAACTGAGAGAATATTACTCACCGTAGAGATTATTACTCAACTGAGAGGGTATTACTAAACGGAGATATAATTAATAAACTGAGAGAGTATTACTAGACTGAGAGAGTATTACTCAACTGAGAGAATATTACTCACCGGAGAGATTATTACTCAACTGAGAGAATATTACTAAACGGAGAGAGCTGAGCGAATATTACTAAACTGAGAGAATATTACTAAACTGAGAGAGTATTACTAAACTGAGAGAGTATTACTAAACTGAGAGAGTGTTACTAGACTGAGAGAGTATTACTAAACTGAGAGAATATTACTAAACTGAGAGAGTATTACTAAACTGAGAGAATATTACTACACTGAGGGTGTATTACTAAACCGAGAGAGTATTACTAACCTGAGACAGTATTACTAAACTGAGAGAATATTACTAAACTGTGAGAGTATTACTAACCCAAGAGAGAATTACTAACCCGAGAGAGTATTACTAAACTAAGAGAATATTACTAAACTGAGAGAGTATTGCAAGACTGAGAGAGCTGAGAGAGTATTACTAGACTGAGAGAGTATTACTAGACAGAGAGTATTACTAAACTGAGAGAATATTACTCACCTGAGAGATTATTACTCACATGAGAGAGTATTACTAAACGGATAGAGTATTACTAAACTGAGAGAGTATTACTAAACTGAGAGAGTGTTACTCAACTGAGAGAGTGTTACTAAACTGAGAGAGTATTGCTCAACTGAGAGAGTATTACTAAACTGAGAGAGTATAACTCAACTGAGAGAGTATTACTAAACTGAGAGAGTATTACTAAACTGAGAGAGTATTACTAAACTGTGAGAGTATAACTAAACTGAGAGAGTGTTACTAGACTGAGAGAGTATTACTAAACTGAGAGAATATTACTAAACTGAGAGAATATTACTAAACTGTGAGAGTATTACTAAACTGAGAGAGTATTACTAACCCGAGAGAATATTACTAAACGGAGAGAGCTGAGAGAATATTACTAAACTGAGAGAATATTACTAAACGGAGAGAGCTGAGAGAGTATTACTAAACTGTGAGAGTATTACTAGACTGAGAGAGTATTACTAGACTGAGAGAGTATTACTCAACTGAGAGAAAATTACTCACTGGAGAGATTATTACTCAACTGAGAGAGTATTACTAAACGGAGATAGAATTACTAAACTGAGAGATTATTACTAGACTGAGAGAGTATTACTCAACTGAGAGAATATTACTCACCGGAGAGATTATTACTCAACTGAGAGAATATTACTAAACGGAGAGAGCTGAGAGAATATTACTAAACTGAGAGAATATTACTAAACTGAGAGAGTATTACTAAACTGAGAGAGTATTACTAAACTGAGAGAGTGTTACTAGACTGAGAGAGTATTACTAAACTGAGAGAATATTACTAAACTGAGACAATATTACTAAACTGAGAGAGTATTACTAAACTGAGAGAGTATTACTAAACTGAGAGAGTATTACTAAACTGAGAGAGTATTACTAAACTGAGGGTGTATTACTAAACCGAGAGAGTATTACTAACCTGAGAGAGTATTACTAAACTGAGATAATATTACTAAACTGTGAGAGTATTACTAACCCGAGAGAGTATTACTAACCCGAGAGAGTATTACTAAACTGAGAGAATATTACTAAATTGAGAGAGTATTGCTAGACTGAGAGAGTATTACTAGACTGAGAGAGTATTACTCAACTGAGAGAATATTACTCACCGGAGAGATTATTACTCAACTGAGAGAATATTACTAAACGGAGAGAGCTGAGCGAAAATTACTAAACCGAGAGAGAATTACTAACCTGAGAGAGTATTACTAAACTGAGAGAATATTACTAAACTGAGAGATTATTACTAAACTGAGAAAGCAGAGAGAATATTACTAAACTGAGAGAATATTATTAAACTGAGAGAGTATTACTAAACTGAGGGAGTATTACTAAACCGAGAGAGTATTACTAACCTGAGAGAGTATTACTAAACTGTGAGAGTATTACTAACCCGAGAGAGAATTACTAACCCGGGAGAGTATTACTAAACTAAGAGAATATTACTAAACTGAGAGAGTATTGCTAAACTGAGAGAGTATTACTAAACTGGGAGAGTATTACTAACCTGAGAGACTGTTACTAAACTGAGAGAATATTACTCAACGGAGAGATTATTACTCACCGGAGAGATTATTACTCACCGGAGAGATTATTACTCAACTGAGAGAATATTACTAAACGGAGAGAGCTGAGAGAATATTACTAAACTGTGAGAGTATTACTAACCCGAGAGAGTATTACTAACCCGAGAAAGTATTACTAAACTGAGAGAATATTACTAAATTGAGAGAGTATTGCTAGACTGAGAGAGTATTACTCAACTGAGAGAATATTACTCACCGTAGAGATTATTACTCAACTGAGAGGGTATTACTCAACTGAGAGAATGTTACTCACCGGAGAGATTATTACTCAACTGAGAGAATATTACTAAACGGAGAGAGCTGAGCGAATATTACTAAACTGAGAGAATATTACTAAACTGAGAGAGTATTACTAAACTGAGAGAGTATTACTAAACTGAGAGAGTGTTACTAGACTGAGAGAGTATTACTAAACTGAGAGAATATTACTAAACTGAGAGAGTATTACTAAACTGAGAGAATATTACTACACTGAGGGTGTATTACTAAACCGAGAGAGTATTACTAACCTGAGACAGTATTACTAAACTGAGAGAATATTACTAAACTGTGAGAGTATTACTAACCCAAGAGAGAATTACTAAACTAAGAGAATATTACTAAACTGAGAGAGTATTGCAAGACTGAGAGAGCTGAGAGAGTATTACTAGACTGAGAGAGTATTACTAGACAGAGAGTATTACTAAACTGAGAGAATATTACTCACCTGAGAGATTATTACTCACATGAGAGAGTATTACTAAACGGATAGAGTATTACTAAACTGAGAGAGTATTACTAAACTGAGAGAGTGTTACTCAACTGAGAGAGTGTTACTAAACTGAGAGAGTATTGCTCAACTGAGAGAGTATTACTAAACCGAGAGAGTATTACTAAACTGAGAGAATATTACTAAACTGAGAGAGTATTACTAAACTGAGAGAGTATTACTAAACTGAGAGAGTGTTACTAGACTGAGAGAGTATTACTAAACTGAGAGAATATTACTAAACTGAGAGAATATTACTAAACTGTGAGAGTATTACTAAACTGAGAGAGTATTACTAACCCGAGAGAATATTACTAAACGGAGAGAGCTGAGAGAATATTACTAAACTGAGAGAATATTACTAAACGGAGAGAGCTGAGAGAGTATTACTAAACTGTGAGAGTATTACTAGACTGAGAGAGTATTACTAGACTGAGAGAGTATTACTCAACTGAGAGAAAATTACTCACTGGAGAGATTATTACTCAACTGAGAGAGTATTACTAAACGGAGATAGAATTACTAAACTGAGAGATTATTACTAGACTGAGAGAGTATTACTCAACTGAGAGAATATTACTAAACTGAGAGAGTATTACTTAACTGAGAGAGTATTACTAAACTGAGAGAGTATTACTCAACTGAGAGAATGTTACTAAACTGAGAGATTATTACTCAACTGAGAGAGTATTACTAACCCGAGAGAATATTACTAAACGGAGAGAGCTGAGAGAATATTACTAAACTGAGAGAATATTACTAAACGGAGAGAGCTGAGAGAGTATTACTAAACTGAGAGAGTATTACTAGACTGAGAGAGTATTACTAGACTGAGAGAGTATTACTCAACTGAGAGAATATTACTCACTGGAGAGATTATTACTCAACTGAGAGAGTATTACTAAACGGAGATAGAATTACTAAACTGAGAGAGTATTACTAGACTGAGAGAGTATTACTCAACTGAGAGAATATTACTCACCGGAGAGATTATTACTCAACTGAGAGAATATTACTAAACGGAGAGAGCTGAGAGAATATTACTAAACTGAGAGAATATTACTAAACTGACAGAGTATTACTAAACTGAGAGAGTATTACTAAACTGAGAGAGTGTTACTAGACTGAGAGAGTATTACTAAACTGAGACAATATTACTAAACTGAGAGAGTATTACTAAACTGAGAGAGTATTACTAAACTGAGAGAGTATTACTAAACTGAGAGAGTATTACTAAACTGAGGGTGTATTACTAAACCGAGAGAGTATTACTAACCTGTGAGAGTATTACTAAACTGAGATAATATTACTAAACTGTGAGAGTATTACTAACCCGAGAGAGTATTACTAACCCGAGAGAGTATTACTAAACTGAGAGAATATTACTAAATTAAGAGAGTATTGCTAGACTGAGAGAGTATTACTAGCCTGAGAGAGTATTACTCAACTGAGAGAATATGACTCACCAGAGAGATTATTACTCAACTGAGAGAATATTACTAAACGGAGAGAGCTGAGCGAATATTACTAAACTGAGAGAATATTACTAAACTGAGAGAGTATTACTAAACTGAGAGAGTGTTACTAGACTGAGAGAGTATTACTAAACTGAGAGAATATTACTAAACTGAGAGAATATTACTAAACTAAGAGAATATTACTAAACTGAGAGAGTATTGCTAGACTTAGAGAGCTGAGAGAGTATTACTAGACTGAGAGAGTATTACTAAACTGAGAGAGTATTACTAAACTGAGAGAGTATAACTAAACTGAGAGAGTGTTACTAGAATGAGAGAGTATTACTAAACTGAGAGAATATTACTAAACTGAGAGAGTATTACTAAACTGAGAGACTGTTACAAAACTGAGAGAATATTACTCAACGGAGAGAATATTACTCAACTGAGAGAGTATTACTAAACTGAGAGAATATTACTAAACTGAGAGAATATTACTCAACGGAGAAAATAATTACTCAACTGAGAGAGTATTACTAGACTGAGAGAGTATTACTCAACTGAGAGAATATTACTCACCGGAGAGATTATTACTCAACTGAGAGAGTGTTACTAAACGGAGAGAGTATTACTAAACTGAGAGAGTATTACTAAACTGAGAGAGTGTTAGTAGACTGAGAGAGTATTACTAAACTGAGAGAATATTACTAAACTGTGAGAGTATTACTAAACTGAGAGAGTATTACTCAACTGAGAGAGTATTACTAAACTGAGAGAGTATTACTCAACTGAGAGAGTATTACTAAACTGAGAGAGTATTACTAAACTGAGAGAGTGTTACTAAACTGAGAGATTATTACTCAACTGAGAGAGTATTACTAAACTGAGAGAGTATAACTCAACTGAGAGAATATTGCTAGACTGAGAGAGCTGAGAGAGTATTACTAGACTGAGAGAGTATTACTCAACTGAGAGAATATTCATCACCGGAGAGATTATTACTAAACTGAGAGAGTGTTACTAGACTGAGAGAGTATTACTAAACTGAGAGAATATTACTAAACTGAGAGAATATTACTAAACTGAGAGAGTATTACTTAACTGAGAGAGTATTACTAAACTGAGAGAGTATTACTAAACTGAGAGAGTATTACTCAACTGAGAGAATGTTACTAAACTGAGAGATTATTACTCAACTGAGAGAGTATTACTAAACCGAGAGAGAATTACTAACCTGAGAGAGTATTACTAAACTGAGAGAATATTACTAAACTGAGAGATTATTACTAAACTGAGA
This sequence comes from Salvelinus alpinus, assembly GCF_045679555.1. Classification (NCBI taxonomy): domain Eukaryota; kingdom Metazoa; phylum Chordata; class Actinopteri; order Salmoniformes; family Salmonidae; genus Salvelinus; species Salvelinus alpinus. The sequence goes on along the minus strand of NC_092111.1, from coordinate 47,777,933 downwards.
GAGCAGAGAGAATATTACTAAACTGAGAGAGTATTACTAAACTGAGGGAGTATTACTAAACCGAGAGAGTATTACTAACCTGAGAGAGTATTACTAAACTGACAGAATATTACTAAACTGTGAGAGTATTACTAAACTGAGAGAGTATTACTAACCCGAGAGAGTATTACTAAACCGAGAGAATATTACTAAACTGAGAGAATATTACTCAACTGAGAGAGTATTACTAAACTGAGAGACTGTTACTAAACTGAGAGAATATTACTCAACGGAGAGATTATTACTCAACTGAGAGAGTATTACTAAACTGAGAGAGTATTACTAAACTGAGAGAGTGTTACTAAACTGAGAGAGTGTTACTAAACTGAGAGAGTATTACTAAACTGAGAAAATATTACTAAACTGTGAGAGTATTACTAACCCGAGAGAGAATTACTAACCCGGGAGAGTATTACTAAACTAAGAGAATATTACTAAACTGAGAGAGTATTGCTAAACTGAGAGAGTATTACTAAACTGAGAGAGTATTACTAACCTGAGAGACTGTTACTAAACTGAGAGAATATTACTCAACGGAGAGATTATTACTCACCGGAGAGATTATTACTCACCGGAGAGATTATTACTCAACTGAGAGAATATTACTAAACGCTGAGAGAATATTACTAAACTGAGAGAATATTACTAAACTGAGAGAGTATTACTAAACTGAGAGAATATTACTAAACTGAGAGAATATTACTAAACGGAGAGAGCTGAGAGAGTATTACTAAACTGAGAGAGTATTACTAAACTGAGAGAGTATTACTAAACTGAGAGAGTATTCCTAAACTGAGAGAGTATTACTAAACTGAGAGAGTATTACTAAACTGAGAGAGTATTACTAAACTGAGAGAGTATTACTAAACTGAGAGAGTATTACTCAACTGAGAGAATGTTACTAAACTGAGAGATTATTACTCAACTGAGAGAGTATTACTAAACTGAGAGAGTATAACTCAACTGAGAGAGTGTTACTAGACTGAGAGAGTATTACTAAACTGAGAGAGTGTTACTAAACTGAGAGAGTATTGCTAAACTGAGAGAGTATTACTAAACTGAGAGAGTATTACTAAACTGAGAGAGTATTACTAAACTGAGAGAGTATTACTAAACTGAATTACGTTTTCTTCTGTTTGTTTTGTGTGAGTTATTTGCTACATTGTCACTGTTTACTAAACTAAGAGAATATTACTAAACTGAGAGAGTATTGCTAGACTGAGAGAGCTGAGACAGTATTACTAGCCTGAGAGAGTATTACTCAACTGAGAGAATATTACTCACCGGAGAGATTATTACTCAACTGAGAGAATATTACTAAATGGAGAGAGCTGAGAGAATATTACTAAACTGAGAGAATATTACTAAACTGAGAGAGTATTACTAAACTGAGAGAGTGTTACTAAACTGAGAGAGGATTACTAAACTGAGAGAATATTACTAAACTGAGAGAATATTACTAAACTGAGAGAGTATTACTAAACTGAGAGAGTATTACTAAACTGAGGGTGTATTACTAAACCGAGAGAGTATTACTAACCTGAGAGAGTATTACTAAACTGAGAGAATATTACTAAACTGTGAGAGTATTACTAACCCGAGAGAGTATTACTAACCCGAGAGAGTATTACTAAACTGAGAGAATATTTCTAAACTGAGAGAGTATTACTAACCCGAGAGAGTATTACTAAACTGAGAGAATATTACTAAACTGAGAGATTATTACTAAACTGAGAGAGCAGAGAGTATTACTAAACTGAGAGAGATGAGAGAGTATTACTAGACTGAGAGAGTATTACTAGACTGAGAGAGTATTACTCAACTGAAAGAATATTACTCACCGGAGAGATTATTACTCAACTGAGAGAGTATTACTAAACGGAGATACAATTACTAAACTGAGAGAGTATTACTAGACTGAGAGAGTATTACTCAACTGAGAGAATATTACTCACCTGAGAGATTATTACTCAACTGAGAGAATATTACTAAACGGAGAGAGCTGAGAGAATATTACTAAACTGTGAGAGTATTACTAACCCGAGAGAGTATTACTAAACTGAGAGAATATTACTAAATTGAGAGAGTATTGCTAGACTGAGAGAGTATTACTCAACTGAGAGAATATTACTCACCGGAGAGATTATTACTCAACTGAGAGGGTATTACTAAACGGAGATATAATTAATAAACTGAGAGAGTATTACTAGACTGAGAGAGTATTACTCAACTGAGAGAATATTACTCACCGGAGAGATTATTACTCAACTGAGAGAATATTACTAAACGGAGAGAGCTGAGCGAATATTACTAAACTGAGAGAATATTACTAAACTGAGAGAGTATTACTAAACTGAGAGAGTATTACTAAACTGAGAGAGTGTTACTAGACTGAGAGAGTATTACTAAACTGAGAGAATATTACTAAACTGAGAGAGTATTACTAAACTGAGAGAATATTACTACACTGAGGGTGTATTACTAAACCGAGAGAGTATTACTAACCTGAGACAGTATTACTAAACTGAGAGAATATTACTAAACTGTGAGAGTATTACTAACCCAAGAGAGAATTACTAACCCGAGAGAGTATTACTAAACTAAGAGAATATTACTAAACTGAGAGAGTATTGCAAGACTGAGAGAGCTGAGAGAGTATTACTAGACTGAGAGAGTATTACTAGACAGAGAGTATTACTAAACTGAGAGAATATTACTCACCTGAGAGATTATTACTCACATGAGAGAGTATTACTAAACGGAGAGAGTATTACTAAACTGAGAGAGTATTACTAAACTGAGAGAGTGTTACTCAACTGAGAGAGTGTTACTAAACTGAGAGAGTATTGCTCAACTGAGAGAGTATTACTAAACTGAGAGAGTATAACTCAACTGAGAGAGTATTACTAAACTGAGAGAGTATTACTAAACTGAGAGAGTATTACTAAACTGTGAGAGTATAACTAAACTGAGAGAGTGTTACTAGACTGAGAGAGTATTACTAAACTGAGAGAATATTACTAAACTGAGAGAATATTACTAAACTGTGAGAGTATTACTAAACTGAGAGAATATTACTAACCCGAGAGAATATTACTAAACGGAGAGAGCTGAGAGAATATTACTAAACTGAGAGAATATTACTAAACGGAGAGAGCTGAGAGAGTATTACTAAACTGTGAGAGTATTACTAGACTGAGAGAGTATTACTAGACTGAGAGAGTATTACTCAACTGAGAGAAAATTACTCACTGGAGAGATTATTACTCAACTGAGAGAGTATTACTAAACGGAGATAGAATTACTAAACTGAGAGATTATTACTAGACTGAGAGAGTATTACTCAACTGAGAGAATATTACTCACCGGAGAGATTATTACTCAACTGAGAGAATATTACTAAACGGAGAGAGCTGAGAGAATATTACTAAACTGAGAGAATATTACTAAACTGAGAGAGTATTACTAAACTGAGAGAGTATTACTAAACTGAGAGAGTGTTACTAGACTGAGAGAGTATTACTAAACTGAGAGAATATTACTAAACTGAGACAATATTACTAAACTGAGAGAGTATTACTAAACTGAGAGAGTATTACTAAACTGAGAGAGTATTACTAAACTGAGAGAGTATTACTAAACGGAGGGTGTATTACTAAACCGAGAGAGTATTACTAACCTGAGAGAGTATTACTAAACTGAGATAATATTACTAAACTGTGAGAGTATTACTAACCCGAGAGAGTATTACTAACCCGAGAGAGTATTACTAAACTGAGAGAATATTACTAAATTGAGAGAGTATTGCTGACTAGACTGAGAGAGTATTACTCAACTGAGAGAATATTACTCACCGGAGAGATTATTACTCAACTGAGAGAATATTACTAAACGGAGAGAGCTGAGCGAAAATTACTAAACCGAGAGAGAATTACTAACCTGAGAGAGTATTACTAAACTGAGAGAATATTACTAAACTGAGAGATTATTACTAAACTGAGAAAGCAGAGAGAATATTACTAAACTGAGAGAATATTATTAAACTGAGAGAGTATTACTAAACTGAGGGAGTATTACTAAACCGAGAGAGTATTACTAACCTGAGAGAGTATTACTAAACTGACAGAATATTACTAAACTGTGAGAGTATTACTAAACTGAGAGAGTATTACTAACCCGAGAGAGTATTACTAAACCGAGAGAATATTACTAAACTGAGAGAATATTACTCAACTGAGAGAGTATTACTAAACTGAGAGACTGTTACTAAACTGAGAGAATATTACTCAACGGAGAGATTATTACTCAACTGAGAGAGTATTACTAAACTGAGAGAGTATTACTAAACTGAGAGAGTGTTACTAAACTGAGAGAGTGTTACTAAACTGAGAGAGTATTACTAAACTGAGAGAATATTACTAAACTGTGAGAGTATTACTAACCCGAGAGAGAATTACTAACCCGAGAGAGTATTACTAAACTAAGAGAATATTACTAAACTGAGAGAGTATTACTAAACTGAGAGAGTATTACTAAACTGAGAGAGTATTACTAACCTGAGAGACTGTTACTAAACTGAGAGAATATTACTCAACGGAGAGATTATTACTCACCGGAGAGATTATTACTCACCGGAGAGATTATTACTCAACTGAGAGAATATTACTAAACGGAGAGAGCTGAGAGAATATTACTAAACTGAGAGAATATTACTAAACTGAGAGAGTATTACTAAACTGAGAGATTATTACTAAACTGAGAGAATATTACTAAACGGAGAGCTGAGAGAATATTACTAAACTGAGAGAATATTACTAAACTGAGAGAGTATTACTAAACTGAGAGAGTATTACTAAACTGAGAGAGTATTACTAAACTGAGAGAGTATTACTAAACTGAGAGAGTATTACTAAACTGAGAGAGTATTACTAAACTGAGAGAGTATTACTAAACTGAGAGAGTGTTACTAGACTGAGAGAGTATTACTAAACTGAGAGAGTGTTACTAAACTGAGAGAGTATTGCTAAACTGAGAGAGTATTACTAAACTGAGAGAGTGTTACTAAACTGAGAGAGTATTACTCAACTGAGAGAGTATTACTAAACTGAATTACGTTTTCTTCTGTTTGTTTTGTGTGAGTTATTTGCTACATTGTCACTGTTTACTAAACTAAGAGAATATTACTAAACTGAGAGAGTATTGCTAGACTGAGAGAGCTGAGACAGTATTACTAGCCTGAGAGAGTATTACTCAACTGAGAGAATATTACTCACCGGAGAGATTATTACTCAACTGAGAGAATATTACTAAACGGAGAGAGCTGAGAGAATATTACTAAACTGAGAGAATATTACTAAACTGAGAGAGTATTACTAAACTGAGAGAGTATTACTAAACTGAGAGAGTGTTACTAGACTGAGAGAGTATTACTAAACTGAGAGAATATTACTAAACTGAGACAATATTACTAAACTGAGAGAGTATTACTAAACTGAGAGAATATTACTAAACTGAGAGAGTATTACTAAACTGAGATAATATTACTAAACTGTGAGAGTATTACTAACCCGAGAGAGTATTACTAACCTGAGAGAGTATTACTAAACTGAGAGAATATTACTAAATTGAGAGAGTATTGCTAGACTGAGAGAGTATTACTAGACTGAGAGAGTATTACTCAACTGAGAGAATATTACTCACCGGAGAGATTATTACTCAACTGAGAGAATATTACTAAACGGAGAGAGCTGAGCGAAAATTACTAAACCGAGAGAGAATTACTAACCTGAGAGAGTATTACTAAACTGAGAGAATATTACTAAACTGAGAGATTATTACTAAACTGAGAGAGCAGAGAGAATATTACTAAACTGAGAGAATATTATTAAACTGAGAGAGTATTACTAAACTGAGGGAGTATTACTAAACCGAGAGAGTATTACTAACCTGAGAGAGTATTACTAAACTGACAGAATATTACTAAACTGTGAGAGTATTACTAAACTGAGAGAGTATTACTAACCCGAGAGAGTATTACTAAACCGAGAGAATATTACTAAACTGAGAGAATATTACTCAACTGAGAGAGTATTACTAAACTGAGAGACTGTTACTAAACTGAGAGAATATTACTCAACGGAGAGATTATTACTCAACTGAGAGAGTATTACTAAACTGAGAGAGTATTACTAAACTGAGAGAGTGTTACTAAACTGAGAGAGTGTTACTAAACTGAGAGAGTATTACTAAACTGAGAGAATATTACTAAACTGTGAGAGTATTACTAACCCGAGAGAGAATTACTGACCCGGGAGAGTATTACTAAACTAAGAGAATATTACTAAACTGAGAGAGTATTGCTAAACTGAGAGAGTATTACTAAACTGAGAGAGTATTACTAACCTGAGAGACTGTTACTAAACTGAGAGAATATTACTCAACGGAGAGATTATTACTCACCGGAGAGATTATTACTCACCGGAGAGATTATTACTCAACTGAGAGAATATTACTAAACGGAGAGAGCTGAGAGAATATTACTAAACTGAGAGAATATTACTAAACTGAGAGAGTATTACTAAACTGAGAGATTATTACTAAACTGAGAGAATATTACTAAACGGAGAGAGCTGAGAGAATATTACTAAACTGAGAGAATATTACTAAACTGAGAGAGTATTACTAAACTGAGAGAGTATTACTAAACTGAGAGAGTGTTACTAGACTGAGAGAGTATTACTTAACTGAGAGAGTATTACTAAACTGAGATAGTATTACTAAACTGAGAGAGTATTACTCAACTGAGAGAATGTTACTAAACTGAGAGATTATTACTCAACTGAGAGAGTATTACTAAACTGAGAGAGTATAACTCAACTGAGAGAGTGTTACTAGACTGAGAGAGTATTACTAAACTGAGAGAGTGTTACTAAACTGAGAGAGTATTGCTAAACTGAGAGAGTATTACTAAACTGAGACAGTATTACTAGACTGAGAGAGTATTACTAAACGGAGAGAGTATTACTAAACTGAATTACGTTTTCTTCTGTTTGTTTTGTGTGAGTTATTTGCTACATTGTCACTGTTTACTAAACTAAGAGAATATTACTAAACTGAGAGAGTATTGCTAGACTGAGAGAGCTGAGACAGTATTACTAGCCTGAGAGAGTATTACTCAACTGAGAGAATATTACTCACCGGAGAGATTATTACTCAACTGAGAGAATATTACTAAACGGAGAGAGCTGAGAGAATATTACTAAACTGAGAGAATATTACTAAACTGAGAGAGTATTACTAAACTGAGAGAGTATTACTAAACTGAGAGAGTGTTACTAGACTGAGAGAGTATTACTAAACTGAGAGAATATTACTAAACTGAGACAATATTACTAAACTGAGAGAGTATTACTAAACTGAGAGAGTATTACTAAACTGAGAGAGTATTACTAAACTGAGGGAGTATTACTAAACCGAGAGAGTATTACTAACCTGAGAGAGTATTACTAAACTGAGATAATATTACTAAACTGTGAGAGTATTACTAACCCGAGAGAGTATTACTAACCCGAGAGAGTATTACTAAACTGAGAGAATATTACTAAATTGAGAGAGTATTGCTAGACTGAGAGAGTATTACTAGACTGAGAGAGTATTACTCAACTGAGAGAATATTACTCACCGGAGAGATTATTACTCAACTGAGAGAATATTACTAAACGGAGAGAGCTGAGCGAAAATTACTAAACCGAGAGAGAATTACTAACCTGAGAGAGTATTACTAAACTGAGAGAATATTACTAAACTGAGAGATTATTACTAAACTGAGAGAGCAGAGAGAATATTACTAAACTGAGAGAATATTATTAAACTGAGAGAGTATTACTAAACTGAGGGAGTATTACTAAACCGAGAGAGTATTACTAACCTGAGAGAGTATTACTAAACTGACAGAATATTACTAAACTGTGAGAGTATTACTAAACTGAGAGAGTATTACTAACCCGAGAGAGTATTACTAAACCGAGAGAATATTACTAAACTGAGAGAATATTACTCAACTGAGAGAGTATTACTAAACTGAGAGACTGTTACTAAACTGAGAGAATATTACTCAACGGAGAGATTATTACTCAACTGAGAGAGTATTACTAAACTGAGAGAGTATTACTAAACTGAGAGAGTCTTACTAAACTGAGAGAGTGTTACTAAACTGAGCGAGTATTACTAAACTGAGAGAATATTACTAAACTGAGAGAGTATTACTAACCCGAGAGAGAATTACTAACCTAAGAGAATATTACTAAACTGAGAGAGTATTGCTAAACTGAGAGAGTATTACTAAACTGAGAGAGTATTACTAACCTGAGAGACTGTTACTAAACTGAGAGAATATTACTCAACGGAGAGATTATTACTCACCGGAGAGATTATTACTCACCGGAGAGATTATTACTCAACTGAGAGAATATTACTAAACGGAGAGAGCTGAGAGAATATTACTAAACTGAGAGAATATTACTAAACTGAGAGAGTATTACTAAACTGAGAGATTATTACTAAACTGAGAGAATATTACTAAACGGAGAGAGCTGAGAGAATATTACTAAACTGAGAGAATATTACTAAACTGAGAGAGTATTACTAAACTGAGAGAGTATTACTAAACTGAGAGAGTGTTACTAGACTGAGAGAGTATTACTTAACTGAGAGAGTATTACTAAACTGAGAGAGTATTACTAAACTGAGAGAGTGTTACTAAACTGAGAGAGTATTGCTAAACTGAGAGAGTATTACTAAACTGAGACAGTATTACTAGACTGAGAGAGTATTACTAAACGGAGAGTATTACTAAACTGAATTACGTTTTCTTCTGTTTGTTTTGTGTGAGTTATTTGCTACATTGTCACTGTTTACTAAACTAAGAGAATATTACTAAACTGAGAGAGTATTGCTAGACTGAGAGAGCTGAGACAGTATTACTAGCCTGAGAGAGTATTACTCAACTGAGAGAATATTACTCACCGGAGAGATTATTACTCAACTGAGAGAATATTACTAAATGGAGAGAGCTGAGAGAATATTACTAAACTGAGAGAATATTACTAAACTGAGAGAGTATTACTAAACTGAGAGAGTGTTACTAGACTGAGAGAGGATTACTAAACTGAGAGAATATTACTAAACTGAGAGAATATTACTAAACTGAGAGAATATTACTAAACTGAGAGAGTATTACTAAACTGAGAGAGTATTACTAAACTGAGGGTGTATTACTAAACCGAGAGAGTATTACTAACCTGAGAGAGTATTACTAAACTGAGAGAATATTACTAAACTGTGAGAGTATTACTAACCCGAGAGAGTATTACTAACCCGAGAGAGTATTACTAAACTGAGAGAATATTACTAAACTGAGAGAGTATTACTAACCCGAGAGAGTATTACTAAACTGAGAGAATATTACTAAACTGAGAGATTATTACTAAACTGAGAGAGCAGAGAGTATTACTAAACTGAGAGAGATGAGAGAGTATTACTAGACTGAGAGAGTATTACTCAACTGTAAGAATATTACTCACCGGAGAGATTATTACTCAACTGAGAGAGTATTACTAAACGGAGATAAAATTACTAAACTGAGAGAGTATTACTAAATGGAGAGAGCTGAGAGAATATTACTAAACTGAGAGAATATTACTAAACTGAGAGAGTATTACTAAACTGAGAGAGTGTTACTAGACTGAGAGAGGATTACTAAACTGAGAGAATATTACTAAACTGAGAGAATATTACTAAACTGAGAGAGTATTACTAAACTGAGAGAGTATTACTAAACTGAGGGTGTATTACTAAACCGAGAGAGTATTACTAACCTGAGAGAGTATTACTAAACTGAGAGAATATTACTAAACTGTGAGAGTATTACTAACCCGAGAGAGTATTACTAACCCGAGAGAGTATTACTAAACTGAGAGAATATTACTAAACTGAGAGAGTATTACTAACCCGAGAGAGTATTACTAAACTGAGAGAATATTACTAAACTGAGAGATTATTACTAAACTAGGAGAGCAGAGAGTATTACTAAACTGAGAGAGATGAGAGAGTATTACTAGACTGAGAGAGTATTACTAGACTGAGAGAGTATTACTCAACTGTAAGAATATTACTCACCGGAGAGATTATTACTCAACTGAGAGAGTATTACTAAACGGAGATAAAATTACTAAACTGAGAGAGTATTACTAAATGGAGAGAGCTGAGAGAATATTACTAAACTGAGAGAATATTACTAAACTGAGAGAGTATTACTAAACTGAGAGAGTGTTACTAGACTGAGAGAGGATTACTAAACTGAGAGAATATTACTAAACTGAGAGAATATTACTAAACTTAGAGAGTATTACTAAACTGAGAGAGTATTACTAAACTGAGGGTGTATTACTAAACCGAGAGAGTATTACTAACCGGAGAGAGTATTACTAAACTGAGAGAATATTACTAAACTGTGAGAGTATTACTAACCCGAGAGAGTATTACTAACCCGAGAGAGTATTACTAAACTGAGAGAATATTTCTAAACTGAGAGAGTATTACTAACCCGAGAGAGTATTACTAAACTGAGAGAATATTACTAAACTGAGAGATTATTACTAAACTGAGAGAGCAGAGAGTATTACTAAACTGAGAGAGATGAGAGAGTATTACTAGACTGAGAGAGTATTACTAGACTGAGAGAGTATTACTCAACTGAAAGAATATTACTCACCGGAGAGATTATTACTCAACTGAGAGAGTATTACTAAACGGAGATAAAATTACTAAACTGAGAGAGTATTACTAGACTGAGAGAGTATTACTCAACTGAGAGAATATTACTCACCTGAGAGATTATTACTCAACTGAGAGAATATTACTAAACGGAGAGAGCTGAGAGAATATTACTAAACTGTGAGAGTATTACTAACCCGAGAGAGTATTACTAACCCGAGAAAGTATTACTAAACTGAGAGAATATTACTAAATTGAGAGAGTATTGCTAGACTGAGAGAGTATTACTCAACTGAGAGAATATTACTCACCGGAGAGATTATTACTCAACTGAGAGGGTATTACTAAACGGAGATATAATTAATAAACTGAGAGAGTATTACTAGACTGAGAGAGTATTACTCAACTGAGAGAATATTACTCACCGGAGAGATTATTACTCAACTGAGAGAATATTACTAAACGGAGAGAGCTGAGCGAATATTACTAAACTGAGAGAATATTACTAAACTGAGAGAGTATTACTAAACTGAGAGAGTGTTACTAGACTGAGAGAGGATTACTAAACTGAGAGAATATTACTAAACTGAGAGAATATTACTAAACTGAGAGAGTATTACTAAACTGAGAGAGTATTACTAAACTGAGGGTGTATTACTAAACCGAGAGAGTATTACTAACCTGAGAGAGTATTACTAAACTGAGAGAATATTACTAAACTGTGAGAGTATTACTAACCCGAGAGAGTATTACTAACCCGAGAGAGTATTACTAAACTGAGAGAATATTACTAAACTGAGAGAGTATTACTAACCCGAGAGAGTATTACTAAACTGAGAGAATATTACTAAACTGAGAGATTATTACTAAACTGAGAGAGCAGAGAGTATTACTAAACTGAGAGAGATGAGAGAGTATTACTAGACTGAGAGAGTATTACTAGACTGAGAGAGTATTACTCAACTGTAAGAATATTACTCACCGGAGAGATTATTACTCAACTGAGAGAGTATTACTAAACGGAGATAAAATTACTAAACTGAGAGAGTATTACTAAATGGAGAGAGCTGAGAGAATATTACTAAACTGAGAGAATATTACTAAACTGAGAGAGTATTACTAAACTGAGAGAGTGTTACTAGACTGAGAGAGGATTACTAAACTGAGAGAATATTACTAAACTGAGAGAATATTACTAAACTGAGAGAGTATTACTAAACTGAGAGAGTATTACTAAACTGAGGGTGTATTACTAAACCGAGAGAGTATTACTAACCGGAGAGAGTATTACTAAACTGAGAGAATATTACTAAACTGTGAGAGTATTACTAACCCGAGAGAGTATTACTAACCCGAGAGAGTATTACTAAACTGAGAGAATATTTCTAAACTGAGAGAGTATTACTAACCCGAGAGAGTATTACTAAACTGAGAGAATATTACTAAACTGAGAGATTATTACTAAACTGAGAGAGCAGAGAGTATTACTAAACTGAGAGAGATGAGAGAGTATTACTAGACTGAGAGAGTATTACTAGACTGAGAGAGTATTACTCAACTGAAAGAATATTACTCACCGGAGAGATTATTACTCAACTGAGAGAGTATTACTAAACGGAGATAAAATTACTAAACTGAGAGAGTATTACTAGACTGAGAGAGTATTACTCAACTGAGAGAATATTACTCACCTGAGAGATTATTACTCAACTGAGAGAATATTACTAAACGGAGAGAGCTGAGAGAATATTACTAAACTGTGAGAGTATTACTAACCCGAGAGAGTATTACTAACCCGAGAAAGTATTACTAAACTGAGAGAATATTACTAAATTGAGAGAGTATTGCTAGACTGAGAGAGTATTACTCAACTGAGAGAATATTACTCACCGTAGAGATTATTACTCAACTGAGAGGGTATTACTAAACGGAGATATAATTAATAAACTGAGAGAGTATTACTAGACTGAGAGAGTATTACTCAACTGAGAGAATATTACTCACCGGAGAGATTATTACTCAACTGAGAGAATATTACTAAACGGAGAGAGCTGAGCGAATATTACTAAACTGAGAGAATATTACTAAACTGAGAGAGTATTACTAAACTGAGAGAGTATTACTAAACTGAGAGAGTGTTACTAGACTGAGAGAGTATTACTAAACTGAGAGAATATTACTAAACTGAGAGAGTATTACTAAACTGAGAGAATATTACTACACTGAGGGTGTATTACTAAACCGAGAGAGTATTACTAACCTGAGACAGTATTACTAAACTGAGAGAATATTACTAAACTGTGAGAGTATTACTAACCCAAGAGAGAATTACTAACCCGAGAGAGTATTACTAAACTAAGAGAATATTACTAAACTGAGAGAGTATTGCAAGACTGAGAGAGCTGAGAGAGTATTACTAGACTGAGAGAGTATTACTAGACAGAGAGTATTACTAAACTGAGAGAATATTACTCACCTGAGAGATTATTACTCACATGAGAGAGTATTACTAAACGGATAGAGTATTACTAAACTGAGAGAGTATTACTAAACTGAGAGAGTGTTACTCAACTGAGAGAGTGTTACTAAACTGAGAGAGTATTGCTCAACTGAGAGAGTATTACTAAACTGAGAGAGTATAACTCAACTGAGAGAGTATTACTAAACTGAGAGAGTATTACTAAACTGAGAGAGTATTACTAAACTGTGAGAGTATAACTAAACTGAGAGAGTGTTACTAGACTGAGAGAGTATTACTAAACTGAGAGAATATTACTAAACTGAGAGAATATTACTAAACTGTGAGAGTATTACTAAACTGAGAGAGTATTACTAACCCGAGAGAATATTACTAAACGGAGAGAGCTGAGAGAATATTACTAAACTGAGAGAATATTACTAAACGGAGAGAGCTGAGAGAGTATTACTAAACTGTGAGAGTATTACTAGACTGAGAGAGTATTACTAGACTGAGAGAGTATTACTCAACTGAGAGAAAATTACTCACTGGAGAGATTATTACTCAACTGAGAGAGTATTACTAAACGGAGATAGAATTACTAAACTGAGAGATTATTACTAGACTGAGAGAGTATTACTCAACTGAGAGAATATTACTCACCGGAGAGATTATTACTCAACTGAGAGAATATTACTAAACGGAGAGAGCTGAGAGAATATTACTAAACTGAGAGAATATTACTAAACTGAGAGAGTATTACTAAACTGAGAGAGTATTACTAAACTGAGAGAGTGTTACTAGACTGAGAGAGTATTACTAAACTGAGAGAATATTACTAAACTGAGACAATATTACTAAACTGAGAGAGTATTACTAAACTGAGAGAGTATTACTAAACTGAGAGAGTATTACTAAACTGAGAGAGTATTACTAAACTGAGGGTGTATTACTAAACCGAGAGAGTATTACTAACCTGAGAGAGTATTACTAAACTGAGATAATATTACTAAACTGTGAGAGTATTACTAACCCGAGAGAGTATTACTAACCCGAGAGAGTATTACTAAACTGAGAGAATATTACTAAATTGAGAGAGTATTGCTAGACTGAGAGAGTATTACTAGACTGAGAGAGTATTACTCAACTGAGAGAATATTACTCACCGGAGAGATTATTACTCAACTGAGAGAATATTACTAAACGGAGAGAGCTGAGCGAAAATTACTAAACCGAGAGAGAATTACTAACCTGAGAGAGTATTACTAAACTGAGAGAATATTACTAAACTGAGAGATTATTACTAAACTGAGAGAGAGAGAGAATATTACTAAACTGAGAGAATATTATTAAACTGAGAGAGTATTACTAAACTGAGGGAGTATTACTAAACCGAGAGAGTATTACTAACCTGAGAGAGTATTACTAAACTGTGAGAGTATTACTAACCCGAGAGAGAATTACTAACCCGGGAGAGTATTACTAAACTAAGAGAATATTACTAAACTGAGAGAGTATTGCTAAACTGAGAGAGTATTACTAAACTGAGAGAGTATTACTAAACTGAGAGAGTATTACTAAACTGAGAGAATATTACTAAACTGAGAGAGTATTACTAAACTGAGAGAATATTACTAACCTGAGAGAATATTACTAAACTGAGAGAATATTACTAAACTGAGAGATTATTACTAAACTGAGAGAGTATTACTAAACTGAGAGAGTATTACTCAACTGAGAGAGTATTACTAAACTGAGAGAGTATTACTCAACTGAGAGAGTATTACTAAACTGAGAGAGTATTACTCAACTGAGAGAGTATTACTAAACTGAGAGAGTATTACTAAACTGAGAGAGTATTACTCAACTGAGAGAATATTACTAAACTGAGAGAGTATTACTAAACTGAGAGAGTATTACTAAACTGAGAGAATATTACTAAACTGAGAGAGTTTTACTAAACTGAGAGAGTATTACTAAACTGAGAGAGTATTACTAAACTGAGAGAGTATTACTAAACTGAGAGAGTTTTACTAAACTGAGAGAGTATTACTAGAATGAGAGAGTATTACTAAACTGAGAGAGTATTACTAAACTGAGAGAGTATTCTACTAGATCTGAGAGAGTTATTACTCAAACTGAGAGAATATTACTAAACTGAGAGAATATTACTAAACTGAGAGAGTATTACTAAACTGAGAGAGTATTACTAGACTGAGAGAGTATTACTCAACTGAGAGAATATTACTCACCGGAGAGATTATTACTCAACTGAGAGAATATTACTAAACGGAGAGAGCTGAGAGAATATTACTAAACTGAGAGAATATTACTAAACTGAGAGAGTATTACTAAACTGAGAGAGTATTACTAAACTGAGAGAGTGTTACTAGACTGAGAGAGTATTACTAAACTGAGAGAATATTACTAAACTGAGACAATATTACTAAACTGAGAGAGTATTACTAAACTGAGAGAGTATTACTAAACTGAGAGAGTATTACTAAACTGAGAGGGTATTACTAAACTGAGGGTGTATTACTAAACCGAGAGAGTATTACTAACCTGAGAGAGTATTACTAAACTGAGATAATATTACTAAACTGTGAGAGTATTACTAACCCGAGAGAGTATTACTAACCCGTGAGAGTATTACTAAACTGAGAGAATATTACTAAATTGAGAGAGTATTGCTAGACTGAGAGAGTATTACTAGACTGAGATAGTATTACTCAACTGAGAGAATATTACTCACCGGAGAGATTATTACTCAACTGAGAGAATATTACTAAACGGAGAGAGCTGAGCGAAAATTACTAAACTGAGAGAATATTATTAAACTGAGAGAGTATTACTAAACTGAGGGAGTATTACTAAACCGAGAGAGTAATACTAACCTGAGAGAGTATTACTAAACTGACAGAATATTACTAAACTGTGAGAGTATTACTAAACTGAGAGAGTATTACTAACCCGAGAGAGTATTACTAAACCGAGAGAATATTACTAAACTGAGAGAATATTACTCAACTGAGAGAGTATTACTAAACTGAGAGACTGTTACTAAACTGAGAGAATATTACTCAACGGAGAGATTATTACTCAACTGAGAGAGTATTACTAAACTGAGAGAGTATTACTAAACTGAGAGAGTGTTACTAAACTGAGAGAGTGTTACTAAACTGAGAGAGTATTACTAAACTGAGAGAATATTACTAAACTGTGAGAGTATTACTAACCCGAGAGAGAATTACTAACCCGGGAGAGTATTACTAAACTAAGAGAATATTACTAAACTGAGAGAGTATTGCTAAACTGAGAGAGTATTACTAAACTGAGAGAGTATTACTAACCTGAGAGACTGTTACTAAACTGAGAGAATATTACTAAACTGAGAGATTATTACTAAACTGAGAGAGCAGAGAGAATATTACTAAACTGAGAGAATATTATTAAACTGAGAGAGTATTACTAAACTGAGGGAGTATTACTAAACCGAGAGAGTATTACTAACCTGAGAGAGTATTACTAAACTGACAGAATATTACTAAACTGTGAGAGTATTACTAAACTGAGAGAGTATTACTAACCCGAGAGAGTATTACTAAACCGAGAGAATATTACTAAACTGAGAGAATATTACTCAACTGAGAGAGTATTACTAAACTGAGAGACTGTTACTAAACTGAGAGAATATTACTCAACGGAGAGATTATTACTCAACTGAGAGAGTATTACTAAACTGAGAGAGTATTACTAAACTGAGAGAGTGTTACTAAACTGAGAGAGTGTTACTAAACTGAGAGAGTATTACTAAACTGAGAGAATATTACTAAACTGTGAGAGTATTACTAACCCGAGAGAGAATTACTAACCCGGGAGAGTATTACTAAACTAAGAGAATATTACTAAACTGAGAGAGTATTGCTAAACTGAGAGAGTATTACTAAACTGAGAGAGTATTACTAACCTGAGAGACTGTTACTAAACTGAGAGAATATTACTCAACGGAGAGATTATTACTCACCGGAGAGATTATTACTCACCGGAGAGATTATTACTCAACTGAGAGAATATTACTAAACGGAGAGAGCTGAGAGAATATTACTAAACTGAGAGAATATTACTAAACTGAGAGAGTATTACTAAACTGAGAGATTATTACTAAACTGAGAGAATATTACTAAACGGAGAGAGCTGAGAGAATATTACTAAACTGAGAGAATATTACTAAACTGAGAGAGTATTACTAAACTGAGAGAGTATTACTAAACTGAGAGAGTGTTACTAGACTGAGAGAGTATTACTTAACTGAGAGAGTATTACTAAACTGAGATAGTATTACTAAACTGAGAGAGTATTACTCAACTGAGAGAATGTTACTAAACTGAGAGATTATTACTCAACTGAGAGAGTATTACTAAACTGAGAGAGTATAACTCAACTGAGAGAGTGTTACTAGACTGAGAGAGTATTACTAAACTGAGAGAGTGTTACTAAACTGAGAGAGTATTGCTAAACTGAGAGAGTATTACTAAACTGAGACAGTATTACTAGACTGAGAGAGTATTACTAAACTGGAGACGTTTTCTTCTGTTTGTTTTGTGTGAGTTATTTGCTACATTGTCACTGTTTACTAAACTAAGAGAATATTACTAAACTGAGAGAGTATTGCTAGACTGAGAGAGCTGAGACAGTATTACTAGCCTGAGAGAGTATTACTAAACTGAGAGAATATTACTAAACTGAGAGAATATTACTAAACTGAGAGAATATTACTAAACTGAGAGAGCTGAGAGAATATTACTAAACTGAGAGAATATTCCTAAACTGAGAGAGTATTACTAAACTGAGAGAGTATTACTAAACTGAGAGAGTGTTACTAGACTGAGAGAGTATTACTAAACTGAGAGAATATTACTAAACTGAGACAATATTACTAAACTGAGAGAGTATTACTAAACTGAGAGAGTATTACTAAACTGAGAGAGTATTACTAAACTGAGAGAGTATTACTAAACTGAGGGTGTATTACTAAACCGAGAGAGTATTACTAACCTGAGAGAGTATTACTAAACTGAGATAATATTACTAAACTGTGAGAGTATTACTAACCCGAGAGAGTATTACTAACCCGAGAGAGTATTACTAAACTGAGAGAATATTACTAAATTGAGAGAGTATTGAGAGACTGAGAGAATATTACTAGACTGAGAGAGTATTACTAAACTGAGAGAATATTACTAAACTGAGAGAATATTACTCAACTGAGAGAATATTACTAAACTGAGAGAGTATTACTAAACTGAGAGAGTATTACTAAACTGAGAGAGTATTACTAAACTGAGAGAATATTACTAAACTGAGAGAGTATTACTAAACTGAGAGAGCAGAGAGAATATTACTAAACTGAGAGAATATTATTAAACTGAGAGAGTATTACTAAACTGAGGGAGTATTACTAAACCGAGAGAGTATTACTAACCTGAGAGAGTATTACTAAACTGACAGAATATTACTAAACTGTGAGAGTATTACTAAACTGAGAGAGTATTACTAACCCGAGAGAGTATTACTAAACCGAGAGAATATTACTAAACTGAGAGAATATTACTCAACTGAGAGAGTATTACTAAACTGAGAGACTGTTACTAAACTGAGAGAATATTACTCAACGGAGAGATTATTACTCAACTGAGAGAGTATTACTAAACTGAGAGAGTATTACTAAACTGAGAGAGTGTTACTAAACTGAGAGAGTGTTACTAAACTGAGCGAGTATTACTAAACTGAGAGAATATTACTAAACTGTGAGAGTATTACTAACCCGAGAGAGAATTACTAACCCGGGAGATTATTACTAAACTAAGAGAATATTACTAAACTGAGAGAGTATTGCTAAACTGAGAGAGTATTACTAAACTGAGAGAGTATTACTAACCTGAGAGACTGTTACTAAACTGAGAGAATATTACTCAACGGAGAGATTATTACTCACCGGAGAGATTATTACTCACCGGAGAGATTATTACTCAACTGAGAGAATATTACTAAACGGAGAAAGCTGAGAGAATATTACTAAACTGAGAGAATATTACTAAACTGAGAGAGTATTACTAAACTGAGAGATTATTACTAAACTGAGAGAATATTACTAAACGGAGAGAGCTGAGAGAATATTACTAAACTGAGAGAATATTACTAAACTGAGAGAGTATTACTAAACTGAGAGAGTATTACTAAACTGAGAGAGTGTTACTAGACTGAGAGAGTATTACTTAACTGAGAGAGTATTACTAAACTGAGAGAGTATTACTAAACTGAGAGAGTATTACTCAACTGAGAGAATATTACTAAACTGAGAGAATATTACTAAACTGAGAGAGTATTACTAAACTGAGAGAGTATTACTAAACTGAGAGAGTGTTACTAGACTGAGAGAGTATTACTTAACTGAGAGAGTATTACTAAACTGAGAGAGTATTACTAAACTGAGAGAGTATTACTCAACTGAGAGAATGTTACTAAACTGAGAGATTATTACTCAACTGAGAGAGTATTACTAAACTGAGAGAGTATAACTCAACTGAGAGAGTGTTACTAGACTGAGAGAGTATTACTAAACTGAGAGAGTGTTACTAAACTGAGAGAGTATTGCTAAACTGAGAGAGTATTACTAAACTGAGACAGTATTACTAGACTGAGAGAGTATTACTAAACGGAGAGAGTATTACTAAACTGAATTACGTTTTCTTCTGTTTGTTTTGTGTGAGTTATTTGCTACATTGTCACTGTTTACTAAACTAAGAGAATATTACTAAACTGAGAGAGTATTGCTAGACTGAGAGAGCTGAGAGAGTATTACTAGCCTGAGAGAGTATTACTCAACTGAGAGAATATTACTCACCGGAGAGATTATTACTCAACTGAGAGAATATTACTAAATGGAGAGAGCTGAGAGAATGTTACTAAACTGAGAGAATATTACTCAACTGAGAGAGTATTACTAAACTGAGAGAGTGTTACTAGACTGAGAGAGGATTACTAAACTGAGAGAATATTACTAAACTGAGAGAATATTACTAAACTGAGAGAGTATTACTAAACTGAGAGAGTATTACTAAACTGAGGGTGTATTACTAAACCGAGAGAGTATTACTAACCTGAGAGAGTATTACTAAACTGAGAGAATATTACTAAACTGTGAGAGTATTACTAACCCGAGAGAGTATTACTAACCCGAGAGAGTATTACTAAACTGAGAGAATATTACTAAACTGAGAGAGTATTACTAACCCGAGAGAGTATTACTAAACTGAGAGAATATTACTAAACTGAGAGATTATTACTAAACTGAGAGAGCAGAGAGTATTACTGAACTGAGAGAGATGAGAGAGTATTACTAGACTGAGAGAGTATTACTAGACTGAGAGAGTATTACTCAACTGTAAGAATATTACTCACCGGAGAGATTATTACTCAACTGAGAGAGTATTACTAAACGGAGATAAAATTACTAAACTGAGAGAGTATTACTAGACTGAGAGAGTATTACTCAACTGAGAGAATATTACTCACCTGAGAGATTATTACTCAACTGAGAGAATATTACTAAACGGAGAGAGCTGAGCGAATATTACTAAACTGTGAGAGTATTACTAACCCGAGAGAGTATTACTAACCCGAGAAAGTATTACTAAACTGAGAGAATATTACTAAATTGAGAGAGTATTGCTAGACTGAGAGAGTATTACTCAACTGAGAGAATATTACTCACCGGAGAGATTATTACTCAACTGAGAGGGTATTACTAAACGGAGATATAATTAATAAACTGAGAGAGTATTACTAGACTGAGAGAGTATTACTCAACTGAGAGAATATTACTCACCGGAGAGATTATTACTCAACTGAGAGAATATTACTAAACGGAGAGAGCTGAGCCAATATTACTAAACTGAGAGAGTATTACTAAACTGAGAGAGTATTACTAAACTGAGAGAGTGTTACTAGACTGAGAGAGTATTACTAAACTGAGAGAATATTACTAAACTGAGAGAGTATTACTAAACTGAGAGAATATTACTACACTGAGGGTGTATTACTAAACCGAGAGAGTATTACTAACCTGAGACAGTATTACTAAACTGAGAGAATATTACTAAACTGTGAGAGTATTACTAACCCAAGAGAGAATTACTAACCCGAGAGAGTATTACTAAACTAAGAGAATATTACTAAACTGAGAGAGTATTGCAAGACTGAGAGAGCTGAGAGAGTATTACTAGACTGAGAGAGTATTACTAGACAGAGAGTATTACTAAACTGAGAGAATATTACTCACCTGAGAGATTATTACTCAAATGAGAGAGTATTACTAAACTGAGAGAGTATTACTAAACTGAGAGAGTATTACTAAACTGAGAGAGTGTTACTCAACTGAGAGAGTGTTACTAAACTGAGAGAGTATTACTCAACTGAGAGAGTATTACTAAACTGAGAGAGTATTACTCAACTGAGAGAGTATTACTAAACTGAGAGGGTATTACTAAACTGAGAGAATATTACTAAATTGAGAGAGTATTGCTAGACTGAGAGAGTATTACTAGACTGAGAGAGTATTACTCAACTGAGAGAATATTACTCACCGGAGAGATTATTACTCAACTGAGAGAATATTACTAAACGGAGAGAGCTGAGCGAAAATTACTAAACTGAGAGAATATTACTAAACTGAGAGAGTATTACTAAACTGAGAGAGTTTTACTAAACTGAGAGAGTGTTACTAGACTGAGAGAGTATTACTAAACTGAGAGAATATTACTAAACTGAGAGAGTATTACTAAACTGAGAGAATATTACTACACTGAGGGTGTATTACTAAACCGAGAGAGTATTACTAACCTGAGACAGTATTACTAAACTGAGAGAATATTACTAAACTGTGAGAGTATTACTAACCCAAGAGAGAATTACTAACCCGAGAGAGTATTACTAAACTAAGAGAATATTACTAAACTGAGAGAGTATTGCAAGACTGAGAGAGCTGAGAGAGTATTACTAGACTGAGAGAGTATTACTAGACAGAGAGTATTACTAAACTGAGAGAATATTACTCACCTGAGAGATTATTACTCAAATGAGAGAGTATTACTAAACGGAGAGAGTATTACTAAACTGAGAGAGTATTACTAAACTGAGAGAGTATTACTAAACTGTGAGAGTATAACTAAACTGAGAGAGTGTTACTAGACTGAGAGAGTATTACTAAACTGAGAGAATATTACTAAACTGAGAGAATATTACTAAACTGTGAGAGTATTACTAAACTGAGAGAGTATTACTAACCCGAGAGAATATTACTAAACGGAGAGAGCTGAGAGAATATTACTAAACTGAGAGAATATTACTAAACGGAGAGAGCTGAGAGAGTATTACTAAACTGTGAGAGTATTACTAGACTGAGAGAGTATTACTAGACTGAGAGAGTATTACTCAACTGAGAGAAAATTACTCACTGGAGAGATTATTACTCAACTGAGAGAGTATTACTAAACGGAGATAGAATTACTAAACTGAGAGATTATTACTAGACTGAGAGAGTATTACTCAACTGGGAGAATATTACTCACCGGAGAGATTATTACTCAACTGAGAGAATATTACTAAACGGAGAGAGCTGAGAGAATATTACTAAACTGAGAGAATATTACTAAACTGAGAGAGTATTACTAAACTGAGAGAGTATTACTAAACTGAGAGAGTGTTACTAGACTGAGAGAGTATTACTAAACTGAGAGAATATTACTAAACTGAGACAATATTACTAAACTGAGAGAGTATTACTAAACTGAGAGAGTATTATTAAACTGAGAGAGTATTACTAAACTGAGAGAGTATTACTAAACTGAGGGTGTATTACTAAACCGAGAGAGTATTACTAACCTGAGAGAGTATTACTAAACTGAGATAATATTACTAAACTGTGAGAGTATTACTAACCCGAGAGAGTATTACTAACCCGAGAGAGTATTACTAAACTGAGAGAATATTACTAAATTGAGAGAGTATTGCTAGACTGAGAGAGTATTACTAGACTGAGAGAGTATTACTCAACTGAGAGAATATTACTCACCGGAGAGATTATTACTCAACTGAGAGAATATTACTAAACGGAGAGAGCTGAGCGAAAATTACTAAACTGAGAGAATATTACTAAACTGAGAGAGTATTACTAAACTGAGAGAGTTTTACTAAACTGAGAGAGTGTTACTAGACTGAGAGAGTATTACTAAACTGAGAGAATATTACTAAACTGAGAGAATATTACTAAACTAAGAGAATATTACTAAACTGAGAGAGTATTGCTAGACTGAGAGAGCTGAGAGAGTATTACTAGACTGAGAGAGTATTACTAAACTGAGAGAGTATTACTAAACTGAGAGAGTATAACTAAACTGAGAGAGTGTTACTAGACTGAGAGAGTATTACTAAACTGAGAGAATATTACTAAACTGAGAGAGTATTACTAAACTGAGAGACTGTTACTAAACTGAGAGAATATTACTCAACGGAGAGAATATTACTCAACTGAGAGAGTATTACTAAACTGAGAGAGTATTACTAAACTGAGAGAATATTACTCAACGGAGAAAATAATTACTCAACTGAGAGAGTATTACTAGACTGAGAGAGTATTACTCAACTGAGAGAATATTACTCACCGGAGAGATTATTACTCAACTGAGAGAGTGTTACTAAACGGAGAGAGTATTACTAAACTGAGAGAGTATTACTAAACTGAGAGAGTGTTAGTAGACTGAGAGAGTATTACTAAACTGAGAGAATATTACTAAACTGTGAGAGTATTACTAAACTGAGAGAGTATTACTCAACTGAGAGAGTATTACTGAACCGGGAGAGTGTTACTAAACGGAGAGAGTATTACTTAACTGAGAGAGTATTACTAAACTAAGCGAGTATTACTAAACTGAGAGAGTATTACTCAACTGAGAGAGTATTACTAAACTGAGAGAGTATTACTAAACTGAGAGAGTGTTACTAAACTGAGAGATTATTACTCAACTGAGAGAGTATTACTAAACTGAGAGAGTATAACTCAACTGAGAGAATATTGCTAGACTGAGAGAGCTGAGAGAGTATTACTAGACTGAGAGAGTATTACTCAACTGAGAGAATATTCATCACCGGAGAGATTATTACTAAACTGAGAGAGTGTTACTAGACTGAGAGAGTATTACTAAACTGAGAGAATATTACTAAACTGAGAGAATATTACTAAACTGAGAGAGTATTACTTAACTGAGAGAGTTTTACTAAACTGAGAGAGTATTACTAAACTGAGAGAGTATTACTCAACTGAGAGAATGTTACTAAACTGAGAGATTATTACTCAACTGAGAGAGTATTACTAAACTGAGAGAGTATAACTCAACTGAGAGAGTATTACTAAACTGAGAGAGTAACACTAAACTGAAAGAGTGTTACTGAACTGAGAGAGTGTTACTAGACTGAGAGAGTTTTACTAAACTGAGAGAGTGTTACTAAATTGAGAGAGTATTACTAAACTGAGAGAGTATTACTAAACTGAGACAGTATTACTAGACTGAGAGAGTATTACTAAACGGAGAGAGTATTACTAAACTGAATTACGTTTTCTTCTGTTTGTTTTGTGTGAGTTATTTGCTACATTGTCACTGTTTACTAAACTAAGAGAATATTACTAAACTGAGAGAGTATTGCTAGACTGAGAGAGCTGAGAGAGTATTACTAGCCGGAGAGAGTATTCCTCAACTGAGAGAATATTACTCACCGGAGAGATTATTACTCAACTGAGAGAATATTACTAAACGGAGAGAGCTGAGAGAATATTACTAAACTGAGAGAATATTACTAAACTGAGACAGTATTACTAAACTGAGAGAGTGTTACTAGACTGAGAGAGTATTACTAAACTGAGAGAATATTACTCACCGGAGAGATTATTACTCAACTGAGAGAATATTACTAAACGGAGAGAGCTGAGCGAAAATTACTAAACTGAGAGAATATTACTAAACTGAGAGAGTATTACTAAACTGAGAGAGTTTTACTAAACTGAGAGAGTGTTACTAGACTGAGAGAGTATTACTAAACTGAGAGAATATTACTAAACTGAGAGAATATTACTAAACTAAGAGAATATTACTAAACTGAGAGAGTATTGCTAGACTGAGAGAGCTGAGAGAGTATTACTAGACTGAGAGAGTATTACTAAACTGAGAGAGTATTACTAAACTGAGAGAGTATAACTAAACTGAGAGAGTGTTACTAGACTGAGAGAGTATTACTAAACTGAGAGAATATTACTAAACTGAGAGAGTATTACTAAACTGAGAGACTGTTACTAAACTGAGAGAATATTACTCAACGGAGAGAATATTACTCAACTGAGAGAGTATTACTAAACTGAGAGAGTATTACTAAACTGAGAGAATATTACTCAACGGAGAAAATAATTACTCAACTGAGAGAGTATTACTAGACTGAGAGAGTATTACTCAACTGAGAGAATATTACTCACCGGAGAGATTATTACTCAACTGAGAGAGTGTTACTAAACGGAGAGAGTATTACTAAACTGAGAGAGTATTACTAAACTGAGAGAGTGTTAGTAGACTGAGAGAGTATTACTAAACTGAGAGAATATTACTAAACTGTGAGAGTATTACTAAACTGAGAGAGTATTACTCAACTGAGAGACTGTTACTAAACTGAGAGAATATTACTCAACGGAGAGAATATTACTCAACTGAGAGAGTATTACTAAACTGAGAGAGTATTACTAAACTGAGAGAATATTACTCAACGGAGAAAATAATTACTCAACTGAGAGAGTATTACTAGACTGAGAGAGTATTACTCAACTGAGAGAATATTACTCACCGGAGAGATTATTACTCAACTGAGAGAGTGTTACTAAACGGAGAGAGTATTACTAAACTGAGAGAGTATTACTAAACTGAGAGAGTGTTAGTAGACTGAGAGAGTATTACTAAACTGAGAGAATATTACTAAACTGTGAGAGTATTACTAAACTGAGAGAGTATTACTCAACTGAGAGAGTATTACTGAACCGGGAGAGTGTTACTAAACGGAGAGAGTATTACTTAACTGAGAGAGTATTACTAAACTAAGCGAGTATTACTAAACTGAGAGAGTATTACTCAACTGAGAGAGTATTACTAAACTGAGAGAGTATTACTAAACTGAGAGAGTGTTACTAAACTGAGAGATTATTACTCAACTGAGAGAGTATTACTAAACTGAGAGAGTATAACTCAACTGAGAGAATATTGCTAGACTGAGAGAGCTGAGAGAGTATTACTAGACTGAGAGAGTATTACTCAACTGAGAGAATATTCATCACCGGAGAGATTATTACTAAACTGAGAGAGTGTTACTAGACTGAGAGAGTATTACTAAACTGAGAGAATATTACTAAACTGAGAGAATATTACTAAACTGAGAGAGTATTACTTAACTGAGAGAGTTTTACTAAACTGAGAGAGTATTACTAAACTGAGAGAGTATTACTCAACTGAGAGAATGTTACTAAACTGAGAGATTATTACTCAACTGAGAGAGTATTACTAAACTGAGAGAGTATAACTCAACTGAGAGAGTATTACTAAACTGAGAGAGTAACACTAAACTGAAAGAGTGTTACTGAACTGAGAGAGTGTTACTAGACTGAGAGAGTTTTACTAAACTGAGAGAGTGTTACTAAATTGAGAGAGTATTACTAAACTGAGAGAGTATTACTAAACTGAGACAGTATTACTAGACTGAGAGAGTATTACTAAACGGAGAGAGTATTACTAAACTGAATTACGTTTTCTTCTGTTTGTTTTGTGTGAGTTATTTGCTACATTGTCACTGTTTACTAAACTAAGAGAATATTACTAAACTGAGAGAGTATTGCTAGACTGAGAGAGCTGAGAGAGTATTACTAGCCGGAGAGAGTATTCCTCAACTGAGAGAATATTACTCACCGGAGAGATTATTACTCAACTGAGAGAATATTACTAAACGGAGAGAGCTGAGAGAATATTACTAAACTGAGAGAATATTACTAAACTGAGACAGTATTACTAAACTGAGAGAGTGTTACTAGACTGAGAGAGTATTACTAAACTGAGAGAATATTACTCACCGGAGAGATTATTACTCAACTGAGAGAATATTACTAAACGGAGAGAGCTGAGCGAAAATTACTAAACTGAGAGAATATTACTAAACTGAGAGAGTATTACTAAACTGAGAGAGTTTTACTAAACTGAGAGAGTGTTACTAGACTGAGAGAGTATTACTAAACTGAGAGAATATTACTAAACTGAGAGAATATTACTAAACTAAGAGAATATTACTAAACTGAGAGAGTATTGCTAGACTGAGAGAGCTGAGAGAGTATTACTAGACTGAGAGAGTATTACTAAACTGAGAGAGTATTACTAAACTGAGAGAGTATAACTAAACTGAGAGAGTGTTACTAGACTGAGAGAGTATTACTAAACTGAGAGAATATTACTAAACTGAGAGAGTATTACTAAACTGAGAGACTGTTACTAAACTGAGAGAATATTACTCAACGGAGAGAATATTACTCAACTGAGAGAGTATTACTAAACTGAGAGAGTATTACTAAACTGAGAGAATATTACTCAACGGAGAAAATAATTACTCAACTGAGAGAGTATTACTAGACTGAGAGAGTATTACTCAACTGAGAGAATATTACTCACCGGAGAGATTATTACTCAACTGAGAGAGTGTTACTAAACGGAG
This sequence comes from Salvelinus alpinus, assembly GCF_045679555.1. Lineage (NCBI taxonomy): Eukaryota > Metazoa > Chordata > Actinopteri > Salmoniformes > Salmonidae > Salvelinus > Salvelinus alpinus. Next base: position 47,749,816 of record NC_092111.1, on the reverse strand, counting down.
AGAGTATTACTAAACTGAGAGAGTATTACTAAACTGAGAGAGTGTTAGTAGACTGAGAGAGTATTACTAAACTGAGAGAATATTACTAAACTGTGAGAGTATTACTAAACTGAGAGAGTATTACTCAACTGAGAGAGTATTACTGAACCGGGAGAGTGTTACTAAACGGAGAGAGTATTACTTAACTGAGAGAGTATTACTAAACTAAGCGAGTATTACTAAACTGAGAGAGTATTACTCAACTGAGAGAGTATTACTAAACTGAGAGAGTATTACTAAACTGAGAGAGTGTTACTAAACTGAGAGATACTCAACTGAGAGAGTATTACTAAACTGAGAGAGTATAACTCAACTGAGAGAATATTGCTAGACTGAGAGAGCTGAGAGAGTATTACTAGACTGAGAGAGTATTACTCAACTGAGAGAATATTCATCACCGGAGAGATTATTACTCAACTGAGAGAGTGTTACTAAACGGAGAGAATATTACTAAACTGAGAGAGTATTACTAAACTGAGAGACTGTTACTAAACTGAGAGAATATTACTCAACGGAGAGAATATTACTCAACTGAGAGAGTATTACTAAACTGAGAGAGTATTACTAAACTGAGAGAATATTACTCAACGGAGAAAATAATTACTCAACTGAGAGAGTATTACTAGACTGAGAGAGTATTACTCAACTGAGAGAATATTACTCACCGGAGAGATTATTACTCAACTGAGAGAGTGTTACTAAACGGAGAGAGTATTACTAAACTGAGAGAGTATTACTAAACTGAGAGAGTGTTAGTAGACTGAGAGAGTATTACTAAACTGAGAGAATATTACTAAACTGTGAGAGTATTACTAAACTGAGAGAGTATTACTCAACTGAGAGAGTATTACTGAACCGGGAGAGTGTTACTAAACGGAGAGAGTATTACTTAACTGAGAGAGTATTACTAAACTAAGCGAGTATTACTAAACTGAGAGAGTATTACTCAACTGAGAGAGTATTACTAAACTGAGAGAGTATTACTAAACTGAGAGAGTGTTACTAAACTGAGAGATACTCAACTGAGAGAGTATTACTAAACTGAGAGAGTATAACTCAACTGAGAGAATATTGCTAGACTGAGAGAGCTGAGAGAGTATTACTAGACTGAGAGAGTATTACTCAACTGAGAGAATATTCATCACCGGAGAGATTATTACTAAACTGAGAGAGTGTTACTAGACTGAGAGAGTATTACTAAACTGAGAGAATATTACTAAACTGAGAGAATATTACTAAACTGAGAGAGTATTACTTAACTGAGAGAGTTTTACTAAACTGAGAGAGTATTACTAAACTGAGAGAGTATTACTCAACTGAGAGAATGTTACTAAACTGAGAGATTATTACTCAACTGAGAGAGTATTACTAAACTGAGAGAGTATAACTCAACTGAGAGAGTATTACTAAACTGAGAGAGTAACACTAAACTGAAAGAGTGTTACTGAACTGAGAGAGTGTTACTAGACTGAGAGAGTTTTACTAAACTGAGAGAGTGTTACTAAATTGAGAGAGTATTACTAAACTGAGAGAGTGTTACTAAACTGAGAGAGTATTACTAAACTGAGAGAGTTTTACTAAACTGAGAGAGTGTTACTAGACTGAATTACGTTTTCTTCTGTTTGTTTTGTGTGAGTTATTTGCTACATTGTCACTGTTTACTAAACTAAGAGAATATTACTAAACTGAGAGAGTATTGCTAGACTGAGAGAGCTGAGAGAGTATTACTAGCCGGAGAGAGTATTACTCAACTGAGAGAATATTACTCACCGGAGAGATTATTACTCAACTGAGAGAATATTACTAAACGGAGAGAGCTGAGAGAATATTACTAAACTGAGAGAATATTACTAAACTGAGACAGTATTACTAAACTGAGAGAGTGTTACTAGACTGAGAGAGTATTACTAAACTGAGAGAATATTACTAAACTGAGAGAGTATTACTAAACTGAGAGAATATTACTACACTGAGGGTGTATTACTAAACCGAGAGAGTATTACTAACCTGAGACAGTATTACTAAACTGAGAGAATATTACTAAACTGTGAGAGTATTACTAACCCAAGAGAGAATTACTAACCCGAGAGATTATTACTAAACTAAGAGAATATTACTAAACTGAGAGAGTATTGCAAGACTGAGAGAGCTGAGAGAGTATTACTAGACTGAGAGAGTATTACTAGACAGAGAGTATTACTAAACTGAGAGAATATTACTCACCTGAGAGATTATTACTCAAATGAGAGAGTATTACTAAACGGAGAGAGTATTACTAAACTGAGAGAGTATTACTAAACTGAGAGAGTGTTACTCAACTGAGAGAGTGTTACTAAACTGAGAGAGTATTGCTCAACTGAGAGAGTATTACTAAACTGAGAGAGTATAACTCAACTGAGAGAGTATTACTAAACTGAGAGAGTATTACTAAACTGAGAGAGTATTACTAAACTGTGAGAGTATAACTAAACTGAGAGAGTGTTACTAGACTGAGAGAGTATTACTAAACTGAGAGAATATTACTAAACTGAGAGAATATTACTAAACTGTGAGAGTATTACTAAACTGAGAGAGTATTACTAACCCGAGAGAATATTACTAAACAGAGAGAGCTGAGAGAATATTACTAAACTGAGAGAATATTACTAAACGGAGAGAGCTGAGAGAGTATTACTAAACTGTGAGAGTATTACTAGACTGAGAGAGTATTACTAGACTGAGAGAGTATTACTCAACTGAGAGAAAATTACTCACTGGAGAGATTATTACTCAACTGAGAGAGTATTACTAAACGGAGATAGAATTACTAAACTGAGAGATTATTACTAGACTGAGAGAGTATTACTCAACTGAGAGAATATTACTCACCGGAGAGATTATTACTCAACTGAGAGAATATTACTAAACGGAGAGAGCTGAGAGAATATTACTAAACTGAGAGAATATTACTAAACTGAGAGAGTATTACTAAACTGAGAGAGTATTACTAAACTGAGAGAGTGTTACTAGACTGAGAGAGTATTACTAAACTGAGAGAATATTACTAAACTGAGACAATATTACTAAACTGAGAGAGTATTACTAAACTGAGAGAGTATTACTAAACAGAGTGAGTATTACTAAACTGAGAGAGTATTACTAAACTGAGGGTGTATTACTAAACCGAGAGAGTATTACTAACCTGAGAGAGTATTACTAAACTGAGATAATATTACTAAACTGTGAGAGTATTACTAACCCGAGAGAGGATTACTAACCCGAGAGGGTATTACTAAACTGAGAGAATATTACTAAATTGAGAGAGTATTGCTAGACTGACAGAGTATTACTAGACTGAGAGAGTATTACTCAACTGAGAGAATATTACTCACCGGAGAGATTATTACTCAACTGAGAGAATATTACTAAACGGAGAGAGCTGAGCGAAAATTACTAAACTGAGAGAATATTACTAAACTGAGAGAGTATTACTAAACTGAGAGAGTTTTACTAAACTGAGAGAGTGTTACTAGACTGAGAGAGTATTACTAAACTGAGAGAATATTACTAAACTGAGAGATTATTACTCAACTGAGAGAGTATTACTAAACTGAGAGAGTATAACTCAACTGAGAGAGTGTTACTAGACTGAGAGAGTATTACTAAACTGAGAGAGTGTTACTAAACTGAGAGAGTATTACTAAACTGAGAGAGTATTACTAAACTGAGACAGTATTACTAGACTGAGAGAGTATTACTAAACGGAGAGAGTATTACTAAACTGAATTACGTTTTCTTCTGTTTGTTTTGTGTGAGTTATTTGCTACATTGTCACTGTTTACTAAACTAAGAGAATATTACTAAACTGAGAGAGTATTGCTAGACTGAGAGAGCTGAGAGAGTATTACTAGCCGGAGAGAGTATTACTCAACTGATAGAATATTACTCACCGGAGAGATTATTACTCAACTGAGAGAATATTACTAAACGGAGAGAGCTGAGAGAATATTACTAAACTGAGAGAATATTACTAAACTGAGACAGTATTACTAAACTGAGAGATTGTTACTAGACTGAGAGAGTATTACTAAACTGAGAGAATATTACTAAACTGAGAGAGTATTACTAAACTGAGAGAATATTACTACACTGAGGGTGTATTACTAAACCGAGAGAGTATTACTAACCTGAGACAGTATTACTAAACTGAGAGAATATTACTAAACTGTGAGAGTATTACTAACCCAAGAGAGAATTACTAACCCGAGAGAGTATTACTAAACTAAGAGAATATTACTAAACTGAGAGAGTATTGCAAGACTGAGAGAGCTGAGAGAGTATTACTAGACTGAGAGAGTATTACTAGACAGAGAGTATTACTAAACTGAGAGAATATCACTCACCTGAGAGATTATTACTCAAATGAGAGAGTATTACTAAACGGAGAGAGTATTACTAAACTGAGAGAGTATTACTAAACTGAGAGAGTGTTACTCAACTGAGAGAGTGTTACTAAACTGAGAGAGTATTGCTCAAATGAGAGAGTATTACTAAACTGAGAGAGTATAACTCAACTGAGAGAGTATTACTAAACTGAGAGAGTATTACTAAACTGAGAGAGTATTACTAAACTGTGAGAGTATAACTAAACTGAGAGAGTGTTACTAGACTGAGAGAGTATTACTAAACTGAGAGAATATTACTAAACTGTGAGAGTATTACTAAACTGAGAGAGTATTACTAACCCGAGAGAATATTACTAAACGGAGAGAGCTGAGAGAATATTACTAAACTGAGAGAATATTACTAAACGGAGAGAGCTGAGAGAGTATTACTAAACTGTGAGAGTATTACTAGACTGAGAGAGTATTACTAGACTGAGAGAGTATTACTCAACTGAGAGAAAATTACTCACTGGAGAGATTATTACTCAACTGAGAGAGTATTACTAAACGGAGAGAGTATTACTAAACTGAGAGATTATTACTAGACTGAGAGAGTATTACTCAACTGAGAGAATATTACTCACCGGAGAGATTATTACTCAACTGAGAGAATATTACTAAACGGAGAGAGCTGAGAGAATATTACTAAACTGAGAGAATATTACTAAACTGAGAGAGTATTACTAAACTGAGAGAGTATTACTAAACTGAGAGAGTGTTACTAGACTGAGAGAGTATTACTAAACTGAGAGAATATTACTAAACTGAGACAATATTACTAAACTGAGAGAGTATTACTAAACTGAGAGAGTATTACTAAACTGAGAGAGTATTACTAAACTGAGAGAGTATTACTAAACTGAGGGTGTATTACTAAACCGAGAGAGTATTACTAACCTGAGAGAGTATTACTAAACTGAGATAATATTACTAAACTGTGAGAGTATTACTAACCCGAGAGAGTATTACTAACCCGAGAGGGTATTACTAAACTGATAGAATATTACTAAATTGAGAGAGTATTGCTAGACTGAGAGAGTATTACTAGACTGAGAGAGTATTACTCAACTGAGAGAATATTACTCACCGGAGAGATTATTACTCAACTGAGAGAATATTACTAAACGGAGAGAGCTGAGCGAAAATTACTAAACTGAGAGAATATTACTAAACTGAGAGAGTATTACTAAACTGAGAGAGTTTTACTAAACTGAGAGAGTGTTACTAGACTGAGAGAGTATTACTAAACTGAGAGAATATTACTAAACTGAGAGAGTATTACTAAACTGAGAGAATATTACTACACTGAGGGTGTATTACTAAACCGAGAGAGTATTACTAACCTGAGACAGTATTACTAAACTGAGAGAATATTACTAAACTGTGAGAGTATTACTAACCCAAGAGAGAATTACTAACCCGAGAGAGTATTACTAAACTAAGAGAATATTACTAAACTGAGAGAGTATTGCAAGACTGAGAGAGCTGAGAGAGTATTACTAGACTGAGAGAGTATTACTAGACAGAGAGTATTACTAAACTGAGAGAATATTACTCACCTGAGAGATTATTACTCAAATGAGAGAGTATTACTAAACGGAGAGAGTATTACTAAACTGAGAGAGTATTACTAAACTGAGAGAGTGTTACTCAACTGAGAGAGTGTTACTAAACTGAGAGAGTATTTGCTCAACTGAGAGAGTATTACTAAACTGAGAGAGTATAACTCAACTGAGAGAGTATTACTAAACTGAGAGAGTATTACTAAACTGAGAGAGTATTACTAAACTGTGAGAGTATAACTAAACTGAGAGAGTGTTACTAGACTGAGAGAGTATTACTAAACTGAGAGAATATTACTAAACTGAGAGAATATTACTAAACTGTGAGAGTATTACTAAACTGAGAGAGTATTACTAACCCGAGAGAATATTACTAAACGGAGAGAGCTGAGAGAATATTACTAAACTGAGAGAATATTACTAAACGGAGAGAGCTGAGAGAGTATTACTAAACTGTGAGAGTATTACTAGACTGAGAGAGTATTACTAGACTGAGAGAGTATTACTCAACTGAGAGAAAATTACTCACTGGAGAGATTATTACTCAACTGAGAGAGTATTACTAAACGGAGATAGAATTACTAAACTGAGAGATTATTACTAGACTGAGAGAGTATTACTCAACTGAGAGAATATTACTCACCGGAGAGAGTATTACTCAACTGAGAGAATATTACTAAACGGAGAGAGCTGAGAGAATATTACTAAACTGAGAGAATATTACTAAACTGAGAGAGTATTACTAAACTGAGAGAGTATTACTAAACTGAGAGAGTGTTACTAGACTGAGAGAGTATTACTAAACTGAGAGAATATTACTAAACTGAGACAATATTACTAAACTGAGAGAGTATTACTAAACTGAGAGAGTATTACTAAACTGAGAGAGTATTACTAAACTGAGAGAGTATTACTAAACTGAGGGTGTATTACTAAACCGAGAGAGTATTACTAACCTGAGAGAGTATTACTAAACTGAGATAATATTACTAAACTGTGAGAGTATTACTAACCCGAGAGAGTATTACTAACCCGAGAGAGTATTACTAAACTGAGAGAATATTACTAAATTGAGAGAGTATTGCTAGACTGAGAGAGTATTACTAGACTGAGAGAGTATTACTCAACTGAGAGAATATTACTCACCGGAGAGATTATTACTCAACTGAGAGAATATTACTAAACGGAGAGAGCTGAGCGAAAATTACTAAACTGAGAGAATATTACTAAACTGAGAGAGTATTACTAAACTGAGAGAGTTTTACTAAACTGAGAGAGTGTTACTAGACTGAGAGAGTATTACTAAACTGAGAGAATATTACTAAACTGAGAGAATATTACTAAACTAAGAGAATATTACTAAACTGAGAGAGTATTGCTAGACTGAGAGAGCTGAGAGAGTATTACTAGACTGAGAGAGTATTACTAAACTGAGAGAGTATTACTAAACTGAGAGAGTATAACTAAACTGAGAGAGTGTTACTAGACTGAGAGAGTATTACTAAACTGAGAGAATATTACTAAACTGAGAGAGTATTACTAAACTGAGAGACTGTTACTAAACTGAGAGAATATTACTCAACGGAGAGAATATTACTCAACTGAGAGAGTATTACTAAACTGAGAGAGTATTACTAAACTGAGAGAATATTACTAAACGGAGAAAATAATTACTCAACTGAGAGAGTATTACTAGACTGAGAGAGTTTTACTCAACTGAGAGAATATTACTCACCGGAGAGATTATTACTCAACTGAGAGAGTGTTACTAAACGGAGAGAGTATTACTAAACTGAGAGAGTATTACTAAACTGAGAGAGTGTTAGTAGACTGAGAGAGTATTACTAAACTGAGAGAATATTACTAAACTGTGAGAGTATTACTAAACTGAGAGAGTATTACTCAACTGAGAGAGTATTACTGAACCGGGAGAGTGTTACTAAACGGAGAGAGTATTACTTAACTGAGAGAGTATTACTAAACTGAGCGAGTATTACTAAACTGAGAGAGTATTACTCAACTGAGAGAGTATTACTAAACTGAGAGAGTATTACTAAACTGAGAGAGTGTTACTAAACTGAGAGATTATTACTCAACTGAGAGAGTATTACTAAACTGAGAGAGTATAACTCAACTGAGAGAATATTGCTAGACTGAGAGAGCTGAGAGAGTATTACTAGACTGAGAGAGTATTACTCAACTGAGAGAATATTCATCACCGGAGAGATTATTACTAAACTGAGAGAGTGTTACTAGACTGAGAGAGTATTACTAAACTGAGAGAATATTACTAAACTGAGAGAATATTACTAAACTGAGAGAGTATTACTTAACTGAGAGAGTTTTACTAAACTGAGAGAGTATTACTAAACTGAGAGAGTATTACTCAACTGAGAGAATGTTACTAAACTGAGAGATTATTACTCAACTGAGAGAGTATTACTAAACTGAGAGAGTATAACTCAACTGAGAGAGTATTACTAAACTGAGAGAGTAACACTAAACTGAAAGAGTGTTACTGAACTGAGAGAGTGTTACTAGACTGAGAGAGTTTTACTAAACTGAGAGAGTGTTACTAAATTGAGAGAGTATTACTAAACTGAGAGAGTATTACTAAACTGAGACAGTATTACTAGACTGAGAGAGTATTACTAAACGGAGAGAGTATTACTAAACTGAATTACGTTTTCTTCTGTTTGTTTTGTGTGAGTTATTTGCTACATTGTCACTGTTTACTAAACTAAGAGAATATTACTAAACTGAGAGAGTATTGCTAGACTGAGAGAGCTGAGAGAGTATTACTAGCCGGAGAGAGTATTACTCAACTGAGAGAATATTACTCACCGGAGAGATTATTACTCAACTGAGAGAATATTACTAAACGGAGAGAGCTGAGAGAATATTACTAAACTGAGAGAATATTACTAAACTGAGACAGTATTACTAAACTGAGAGAGTGTTACTAGACTGAGAGAGTATTACTAAACTGAGAGAATATTACTAAACTGAGGGAATATTACTAAACTGAGAGAGTATTACTAAACTGAGAGAGTATTACTAAACTGAGGGTGTATTACTAAACCGAGAGAGTATTACTAACCTGAGAGAGTATTACTAAACTGAGAGAATATTACTAAATTTAGAGATTATTACTAAACTGAGAGAGCAGAGAGAATATTACTAAACTGAGAGAGCAGAGAGAATATTACTAAACTGAGAGAATATTACTAAACTGAGGGAATATTACTAAACTGAGAGAGTATTACTAAACTGAGAGAGTATTACTAAACTGAGAGAGTATTACTAAACCGAGAGAGTATTACTAACCTGAGAGAGTATTACTAAACTGAGAGAATATTACTAAACTGTGAGAGTATTACTAAACTGAGAGAGTATTACTAACCCGAGAGAGTATTACTAAACCGAGAGAATATTACTAAACTGAGAGAATATTACTCAACTGAGAGAGTATTACTAAACTGAGAGACTGTTACTAAACTGAGAGAATATTACTCAACGGAGAGATTATTACTCAACTGAGAGAGTATTACTAAACTGAGAGAGTATTACTAAACTGAGAGAGTGTTACTAAACTGAGAGAGTGTTACTAAACTGAGAGAGTGTTACTAAACTGAGAGAGTGTTACTCAACTGAGAGAGTATTACTAAACTGAGAGAGTATTACTAAACTGAGAGAGTGTTAATAAACTGAGAGAGTGTTACTAAACTGAGAGAGTATTACTAAACTGAGAGACTGTTACTAAACTGAGAGAATATTACTCAACGGAGAGATTATTACTCAACTGAGAGAGTATTACTAAACTGAGAGAGTATTACTAAACTGAGAGAGTGTTACTAAACTGAGAGAGTGTTACTAAACTGAGAGAGTGTTACTAAACTGAGAGAGTGTTACTCAACTGAGAGAGTATTACTAAACTGAGAGAGTATTACTAAACTGAGAGAGTATTACTAAACTGAGAGAGTGTTACTAACCCGAGAGAGATTTACTAACCCGGGAGAGTATTACTAAACTAAGAGAATATTACTAAACTGAGAGAGTATTACTAAACTGAGAGAGTGTTACTAAACTGAGAGAGTGTTACTAAACTGAGAGAGTATTACTAAACTGAGAGACTGATACTAAACTGAGAGAATATTACTCAACGGAGAGATTATTACTCAACTGAGAGAGTATTACCAAACTGAGAGAGTATTACTAAACTGAGAGAGTGTTACTAAACTGAGAGAGTGTTACTAAACTGAGAGAGTGTTACTAAACTGAGAGAGTGTTACTCAACTGAGAGAGTATTACTAAACTGAGAGAGTATTACTAAACTGAGAGAGTGTTACTAAACTGAGAGAGTGTTACTAACCCGAGAGAGATTTACTAACCCGGGAGAGTATTACTAAACTAAGAGAATATTACTAAACTGAGAGAGTATTACTAAACTGAGAGAGTATTACTAACCTGAGAGACTGTTACTAAACTGAGAGAATATTACTCAACGGAGAGATTATTACTCACCGGAGAGATTATTACTCACGGAGAGATTATTACTCAACTGAGAGAATATTACTAAACGGAGAGAGCTGAGAGAATATTACTAAACTGAGAGAATATTACTAAACTGAGAGAGTATTACTAAACTGAGAGATTATTACTAAACTGAGAGAATATTACTAAACGGAGAGAGCTGAGAGAATATTACTAAACTGAGAGAATATTACTAAACTGAGAGAGTATTACTAAACTGAGAGAGTATTACTAAACTGAGAGAGTGTTACTAGACTGAGAGAGTATTACTTAACTGAGAGAGTATTACTAAACTGAGAGAGTATTACTAAACTGAGAGAGTATTACTGAACTGAGAGAATGTTACTAAACTGAGAGATTATTACTCAACTGAGAGAGTATTACTAAACGGAGAGAGCTGAGAGAATATTACTAAACTGAGAGAATATTACTAAACTGAGACAGTATTACTAAATTGAGAGAGTGTTACTAGACTGAGAGAGTATTACTAAACTGAGAGAATATTACTAAACTGAGGGAATATTACTAAACTGAGAGAGTATTACTAAACTGAGAGAGTATTACTAACCTGAGAGACTGTTACTAAACTGAGAGAATATTACTCAACGGAGAGATTATTACTCACCGCAGAGATTATTACTCACGGAGAGATTATTACTCAACTGAGAGAATATTACTAAACGGAGAGAGCTGAGAGAATATTACTAAACTGAGAGAATATTACTAAACTGAGAGAGTATTACTAAACTGAGAGATTATTACTAAACTGAGAGAATATTACTAAACGGAGAGAGCTGAGAGAATATTACTAAACTGAGAGAATATTACTAAACTGAGAGAGTATTACTAAACTGAGAGAGTATTACTAAACTGAGAGAGTGTTACTAGACTGAGAGAGTATTACTTAACTGAGAGAGTATTACTAAACTGAGAGAGTATTACTAAACTGAGAGAGTATTACTGAACTGAGAGAATGTTACTAAACTGAGAGATTATTACTCAACTGAGAGAGTATTACTAAACGGAGAGAGCTGAGAGAATATTACTAAACTGAGAGAATATTACTAAACTGAGACAGTATTACTAAACTGAGAGAGTATTACTAAACTGAGGGTGTATTACTAAACCGAGAGAGTATTACTAACCTGATAGAGTATTACTAAACTGAGAGAATATTACTAAACTGAGAGATTATTACTAAACTGAGAGAGCAGAGAGAATATTACTAAACTGAGAGAATATTACTAAACTGAGGGAATATTACTAAACTGAGAGAGTATTACTAAACTGAGAGAGTATTACTAAACTGAGGGTGTATTACTAAACCGAGAGAGTATTACTAACCTGAGAGAGTATTACTAAACTGAGAGAATATTACTAAACTGAGAGATTATTACTAAACTGAGAGAGCAGAGAGAATATTACTAAACTGAGAGAATATTACTAAACTGAGGGAATATTACTAAACTGAGAGAGTATTACTAAACTGAGAGAGTATTACTAAACTGAGGGAGTATTACTAAACCGAGAGAGTATTACTAACCTGAGAGAGTATTACTAAACTGAGAGAATATTACTAAACTGTGAGAGTATTACTAAACTGAGAGCGTATTACTAACCCGAGAGAGTATTACTAAACCGAGAGAATATTACTAAACTGAGAGAATATTACTCAACTGAGAGAGTATTACTAAACTGAGAGACTGTTACTAAACTGAGAGAATATTACTCAACGGAGAGATTATTACTCAACTGAGAGAGTATTACTAAACTGAGAGAGTATTACTAAACTGAGAGAGTGTTACTAAACTGAGAGAGTGTTACTAAACTGAGAGAGTATTACTAAACTGAGAGAATATTACTAAACTGTGAGAGTATTACTAACCCGAGAGAGATTTACTAACCCGGGAGAGTATTACTAAACTAAGAGAATATTACTAAACTGAGAGAGTATTGCTAAACTGAGAGAGTATTACTAACCCGAGAGAGATTTACTAACCCGGGAGAGTATTACTAAACTAAGAGAATATTACTAAACTGAGAGAGTATTGCTAAACTGAGAGAGTATTACTAAACTGAGAGAGTATTACTAACCTGAGAGACTGTTACTAAACTGAGAGAATATTACTCAACGGAGAGATTATTACTCACCGGAGAGATTATTACTCACCGGAGAGATTATTACTCAACTGAGAGAATATTACTAAACGGAGAGAGCTGAGAGAATATTACTAAACTGAGAGAATATTACTAAACTGAGAGAGTATTACTAAACTGAGAGAGTATTACTAAACTGAGAGAGTGTTACTAGACTGAGAGAGTATTACTTAACTGAGAGAGTATTACTAAACTGAGAGAGTATTACTAAACTGAGAGAGTATTACCGAACTGAGAGAATGTTACTAAACTGAGAGATTATTACTCAACTGAGAGAGTATTACTAAACTGAGAGAGTATAACTCAACTGAATTACGTTTTCTTCTGTTTGTTTTGTGTGAGTTATTTGCTACATTGTCACTGTTTACTAAACTAAGAGAATATTACTAAACTGAGAGAGTATTGCTAAACTAGAACTGAGAGAGTATTACTAGCCTGAGAGAGTATTACTCAACTGAGAGAATATTACTCACCGGAGAGATTATTACTAAACTGAGAGAATATTACTAAACTGAGAGAGTATTACTAAACTGAGAGAGTGTTACTAGACTGAGAGAGTATTACTAAACTGAGAGAATATTACTAAACTGAGAGAATATTACTAAACTGTGAGAGTATTACTAAACTGAGAGAGTATTACTAACCCGAGAGAATATTACTAAACGGAGAGAGCTGAGAGAATATTACTAAACTGAGAGAATATTACTAAACGGAGAGAGCTGAGAGAGTATTACTAAACTGAGAGAGTATTACTAGACTGAGAGAGTATTACTAGACTGAGAGAGTATTACTCAACTGAGAGAATATTACTCACTGGAGAGATTATTACTCAACTGAGAGAGTATTACTAAACGGAGATAGAATTACTAAACTGAGAGAGTATTACTAGACTGAGAGAGTATTACTCAACTGAGAGAATATTACTCACCGGAGAGATTATTACTCAACTGAGAGAATATTACTAAACGGAGAGAGCTGAGAGAATATTACTAAACTGAGAGAATATTACTAAACTGAGAGAGTATTACTAAACTGAGAGAGTATTACTAAACTGAGAGAGTGTTACTAGACTGAGAGAGTATTACTAAACTGAGAGAATATTACTAAACTGAGACAATTTAACTAAACTGAGAGAGTATTACTAAACTGAGAGAGTATTACTAAACTGAGAGAGTATTACTAAACTGAGAGAGTATTACTAAACTGAGGGTGTATTACTAAACCGAGAGAGTATTACTAACCTGAAAGAGTATTACTAAACTGAGATAATATTACTAAACTGTGAGAGTATTACTAACCCGAGAGAGTATTACTAACCCGAGAGAGTATTACTAAACTGAGAGAATATTACTAAATTGAGAGAGTATTGCTAGACTGAGAGAGTATTACTAGACTGAGAGAGTATTACTCAACTGAGAGAATATTACTCACCGGAGAGATTATTACTCAACTGAGAGAATATTACTAAACGGAGAGAGCTGAGCGAATATTACTAAACTGAGAGAATATTACTAAACTGAGAGAGTATTACTAAACTGAAAGAGTAATACTAAACTGAGAGAGTGTTATTAGACTGAGAGAGTATTACTAAACTGAGAGAATATTACTAAACTGAGAGAATATTACTAAACTAAGAGAATATTACTAAACTGAGAGAGTATTGCTAGACTGAGAGAGCTGAGAGAGTATTACTAGACTGAGAGAGTATTACTAAACTGAGAGAGTATTACTAAACTGAGAGAGTATAACTAAACTGAGAGAGTGTTACTAGACTGAGAGAGTATTACTAAACTGAGAGAGTATTACTCAACTGAGAGAATGTTACTAAACTGAGAGATTATTACTCAACTGAGAGAGTATTACTAAACTGAGAGAGTATAACTCAACAGAGAGTATTACTAAACTGAGAGAGTATTACTAAACTGAAAGAGTGTTACTGAACTGAGAGAGTGTTACTAGACTGAGAGAGTTTTACTAAACTGAGAGAGTGTTACTAAACTGAGAGAGTATTACTAAACTGAGAGAGTATTACTAAACTGAGACAGTATTACTAGACTGAGAGAGTATTACTAAACCGAGAGAGTATTACTAACCTGAAAGAGTATTACTAAACTGAGATAATATTACTAAACTGTGAGAGTATTACTAACCCGAGAGAGTATTACTAACCCGAGAGAGTATTACTAAACTGAGAGAATATTACTAAATTGAGAGAGTATTGCTAGACTGAGAGAGTATTACTAGACTGAGAGAGTATTACTCAACTGAGAGAATATTAATCACCGGAGAGATTATTACTCAACTGAGAGAATATTACTAAACGGAGAGAGCTGAGCGAATATTACTAAACTGAGAGAATATTACTAAACTGAGAGAGTATTACTAAACTGAAAGAGTAATACTAAACTGAGAGAGTGTTATTAGACTGAGAGAGTATTACTAAACTGAGAGAATATTACTAAACTGAGAGAATATTACTAAACTAAGAGAATATTACTAAACTGAGAGAGTATTGCTAGACTGAGAGAGCTGAGAGAGTATTACTAGACTGAGAGAGTATTACTAAACTGAGAGAGTATTACTAAACTGAGAGAGTATAACTAAACTGAGAGAGTGTTACTAGACTGAGAGAGTATTACTAAACTGAGAGAGTATTACTCAACTGAGAGAATGTTACTAAACTGAGAGATTATTACTCAACTGAGAGAGTATTACTAAACTGAGAGAGTATAACTCAACAGAGAGTATTACTAAACTGAGAGAGTATTACTAAACTGAAAGAGTGTTACTGAACTGAGAGAGTGTTACTAGACTGAGAGAGTTTTACTAAACTGAGAGAGTGTTACTAAACTGAGAGAGTATTACTAAACTGAGAGAGTATTACTAAACTGAGACAGTATTACTAGACTGAGAGAGTATTACTAAACGGAGAGAGTATTACTAAACTGAATTACGTTTTCTTCTGTTTGTTTTGTGTGAGTTATTTGCTACATTGTCACTGTTTACTAAACTAAGAGAATATTACTAAACTGAGAGAGTATTGCTAGACTGAGAGAGCTGAGAGAGTATTACTAGCCGGAGAGAGTATTACTCAACTGAGAGAATATTACTCACCGGAGAGATTATTACTCAACTGAGAGAATATTACTAAACGGAGAGAGCTGAGAGAATATTACTAAACTGAGAGAATATTACTAAACTGAGAGAGTATTACTAAAATGAGAGAGTGTTACTAAACTGAGGGTGTATTACTAAACCGAGAGAGTATTACTAACCTGAGAGAGTATTACTAAACTGAGAGAATATTACTAAACTGAGAGATTATTACTAAACTGAGAGAGCAGAGAGAATATTACTAAACTGAGAGAATATTATTAAACTGAGAGAGTATTACTAAACTGAGGGAGTATTACTAAACCGAGAGAGTATTACTAACCTGAGAGAGTATTACTAAACTGAGAGAATATTACTAAACTGTGAGAGTATTACTAAACTGAGAGAGTATTACTAACCCGAGAGAGTATTACTAAACTGAGAGAATATTACTCAACTGAGAGACTGTTACTAAACTGAGAGAATATTACTCAACGGGGAGATTATTACTCAACTGAGAGAGTATTACTAAACTGAGAGAGTATTACTAAACTGAGAGAGTGTTACTAAACTGAGAGAGTGTTACTAAACTGAGAGAGTATTACTAAACTGAGAGAATATTACTAAACTGTGAGAGTATTACTAACCCGAGAGAGAATTACTAACCCGGGAGAGTATTACTAAACTAAGAGAATATTACTAAACTGAGAGAGTATTGCTAAACTGAGAGAGTATTACTAAACTGAGAGAGGATTACTAACCTGAGAGACTGTTACTAAACTGAGAGAATATTACTCAACGGAGAGATTATTACTCACCGGAGAGATTATTACTCACCGGAGAGATTATTACTCAACTGAGAGAATATTACTAAACAGAGAGAGCTGAGAGAATATTACTAAACTGAGAGAATATTACTAAACTGAGAGAGTATTACTAAACTGAGAGATTATTACTAAACTGAGAGATTATTACTAACCTGAGAGAGTATTACTAAACTGAGAGAATATTACTCAACGGAGAGATTATTACTCACCGGAGAGATTATTACTCACCGGAGAGATTATTACTCAACTGAGAGAATATTACTAAACAGAGAGAGCTGAGAGAATATTACTAAACTGAGAGAATATTACTAAACTGAGAGAGTATTACTAAACTGAGAGATTATTACTAAACTGAGAGAATATTACTAAACGGAGAGAGCTGAGAGAATATTACTAAACTGAGAGAATATTACTAAACTGAGAGAGTATTACTAAACTGAGAGAGTATTACTAAACTGAGAGAGTGTTACTAGACTGAGAGAGTATTACTTAACTGAGAGAGTATTACTAAACTGAGAGAGTATTACTAAACTGAGAGAGTATTACTCAACTGAGAGAATGTTACTAAACTGAGAGATTATTACTCAACTGAGAGAGTATTACTAAACTGAGAGAGTATAACTCAACTGAGAGAGTGTTACTAGACTGAGAGAGCTGAGAGAGTATTACTAAACTGAGACAGTATTACTAGACTGAGAGAGCTGAGAGAGTATTACTAGCCTGAGAGAGTATTACTCAACTGAGAGAATATTACTCACCGGAGAGATTATTACTCAACTGAGAGAATATTATTAAACTGAGAGAGTATTACTAAACTGAGGGAGTATTACTAAACTGAGAGAGTGTTACTAGACTGAGAGAGTATTACTAAACTGAGAGAATATTACTAAACTGAGAGAATATTACTAAACTGAGAGAGTATTACTAAACTGAGAGAGTATTACTAAACTGAGGGTGTATTACTAAACCGAGAGAGTATTACTAACCTGAGAGAGTATTACTAAACTGAGAGAATATTACTAAACTGTGAGAGTATTACTAACCCGAGAGAGTATTACTAACCCGAAAGAGTATTACTAAATTGAGAGAATATTACTAAACTGAGAGAGTATTACTAACCCGAGAGAGTATTACTAAACTGAGAGAATATTACTAAACTGAGAGATTATTTCTAAACTGAGAGAGCAGAGAGAATATTTCTAAACGGAGAGAATATTATTAAACTGAGAGAGTATTACTAAACTGAGGGAGTATTACTAAACCGAGAGAGTATTACTAACCTGAGAGAGTATTACTAAACTGAGAGAATATTACTAAACTGTGAGATTATTACTAAACTGAGAGAGTATTACTAACCGGTGAGAATATTACTAAACTGAGAGAATATTACTAAACTGAGGGAATATTACTAAACTGAGACAGTATTACTAAACTGAGAGAGTATTACTAAACTGAGGGTGTATTACTAAACCGAGAGAGTATTACTAACCTGAGAGAGTATTACTAAACTGAGAGAATATTACTAAACTGAGAGATTATTACTAAACTGAGAGAGCAGAGAGAATATTACTAAACTGAGAGAATATTACTAAACTGAGGGAATATTACTAAACTGAGAGAGTATTACTAAACTGAGAGAGTATTACTAAACTGAGGGAGTATTACTAAACCGAGAGAGTATTACTAACCTGAGAGAGTATTACTAAACTGAGAGAATATTACTAAACTGTGAGAGTATTACTAAACTGAGAGCGTATTACTAACCCGAGAGAGTATTACTAAACCGAGAGAATATTACTAAACTGAGAGAATATTACTCAACTGAGAGAGTATTACTAAACTGAGAGACTGTTACTAAACTGAGAGAATATTACTCAACGGAGAGATTATTACTCAACTGAGAGAGTATTACTAAACTGAGAGAGTATTACTAAACTGAGAGAGTGTTACTAAACTGAGAGAGTGTTACTAAACTGAGAGAGTATTACTAAACTGAGAGAATATTACTAAACTGTGAGAGTATTACTAACCCGAGAGAGATTTACTAACCCGGGAGAGTATTACTAAACTAAGAGAATATTACTAAACTGAGAGAGTATTGCTAAACTGAGAGAGTATTACTAAACTGAGAGAGTATTACTAACCTGAGAGACTGTTACTAAACTGAGAGAATATTACTCAACGGAGAGATTATTACTCACCGGAGAGATTATTACTCACCGGAGAGATTATTACTCAACTGAGAGAATATTACTAAACGGAGAGAGCTGAGAGAATATTACTAAACTGAGAGAATATTACTAAACTGAGAGAGTATTACTAAACTGAGAGATTATTACTAAACTGAGAGAATATTACTAAACGGAGAGAGCTGAGAGAATATTACTAAACTGAGAGAATATTACTAAACTGAGAGAGTATTACTAAACTGAGAGAGTATTACTAAACTGAGAGAGTGTTACTAGACTGAGAGAGTATTACTTAACTGAGAGAGTATTACTAAACTGAGAGAGTATTACTAAACTGAGAGAGTATTACCGAACTGAGAGAATGTTACTAAACTGAGAGATTATTACTCAACTGAGAGAGTATTACTAAACTGAGAGAGTATAACTCAACTGAATTACGTTTTCTTCTGTTTGTTTTGTGTGAGTTATTTGCTACATTGTCACTGTTTACTAAACTAAGAGAATATTACTAAACTGAGAGAGTATTGCTAGACTGAGAGAGCTGAGAGAGTATTACTAGCCTGAGAGAGTAATACTCAACTGAGAGAATATTACTCACCGGAGAGATTATTACTAAACTGAGAGAATATTACTAAACTGAGAGAGTATTACTAAACTGAGAGAGTGTTACTAGACTGAGAGAGTATTACTAAACTGAGAGAATATTACTAAACTGAGAGAATATTACTAAACTGTGAGAGTATTACTAAACTGAGAGAGTATTACTAACCCGAGAGAATATTACTAAACGGAGAGAGCTGAGAGAATATTACTAAACTGAGAGAATATTACTAAACGGAGAGAGCTGAGAGAGTATTACTAAACTGAGAGAGTATTACTAGACTGAGAGAGTATTACTAGACTGAGAGAGTATTACTCAACTGAGAGAATATTACTCACTGGAGAGATTATTACTCAACTGAGAGAGTATTACTAAACGGAGATAGAATTACTAAACTGAGAGAGTATTACTAGACTGAGAGAGTATTACTCAACTGAGAGAATATTACTCACCGGAGAGATTATTACTCAACTGAGAGAATATTACTAAACGGAGAGAGCTGAGAGAATATTACTAAACTGAGAGAATATTACTAAACTGAGAGAGTATTACTAAACTGAGAGAGTATTACTAAACTGAGAGAGTGTTACTAGACTGAGAGAGTATTACTAAACTGAGAGAATATTACTAAACTGAGACAATTTAACTAAACTGAGAGAGTATTACTAAACTGAGAGAGTATTACTAAACTGAGAGAGTATTACTAAACTGAGAGAGTATTACTAAACTGAGGGTGTATTACTAAACCGAGAGAGTATTACTAACCTGAAAGAGTATTACTAAACTGAGATAATATTACTAAACTGTGAGAGTATTACTAACCCGAGAGAGTATTACTAACCCGAGAGAGTATTACTAAACTGAGAGAATATTACTAAATTGAGAGAGTATTGCTAGACTGAGAGAGTATTACTAGACTGAGAGAGTATTACTCAACTGAGAGAATATTACTCACCGGAGAGATTATTACTCAACTGAGAGAATATTACTAAACGGAGAGAGCTGAGCGAATATTACTAAACTGAGAGAATATTACTAAACTGAGAGAGTATTACTAAACTGAAAGAGTAATACTAAACTGAGAGAGTGTTATTAGACTGAGAGAGTATTACTAAACTGAGAGAATATTACTAAACTGAGAGAATATTACTAAACTAAGAGAATATTACTAAACTGAGAGAGTATTGCTAGACTGAGAGAGCTGAGAGAGTATTACTAGACTGAGAGAGTATTACTAAACTGAGAGAGTATTACTAAACTGAGAGAGTATAACTAAACTGAGAGAGTGTTACTAGACTGAGAGAGTATTACTAAACTGAGAGAGTATTACTCAACTGAGAGAATGTTACTAAACTGAGAGATTATTACTCAACTGAGAGAGTATTACTAAACTGAGAGAGTATAACTCAACAGAGAGTATTACTAAACTGAGAGAGTATTACTAAACTGAAAGAGTGTTACTGAACTGAGAGAGTGTTACTAGACTGAGAGAGTTTTACTAAACTGAGAGAGTGTTACTAAACTGAGAGAGTATTACTAAACTGAGAGAGTATTACTAAACTGAGACAGTATTACTAGACTGAGAGAGTATTACTAAACGGAGAGAGTATTACTAAACTGAATTACGTTTTCTTCTGTTTGTTTTGTGTGAGTTATTTGCTACATTGTCACTGTTTACTAAACTAAGAGAATATTACTAAACTGAGAGAGTATTGCTAGACTGAGAGAGCTGAGAGAGTATTACTAGCCGGAGAGAGTATTACTCAACTGAGAGAATATTACTCACCGGAGAGATTATTACTCAACTGAGAGAATATTACTAAACAGAGAGAGCTGAGAGAATATTACTAAACTGAGAGAATATTACTAAACTGAGAGAGTATTACTAAAATGAGAGAGTGTTACTAAACTGAGGGTGTATTACTAAACCGAGAGAGTATTACTAACCTGAGAGAGTATTACTAAACTGAGAGAATATTACTAAACTGAGAGATTATTACTAAACTGAGAGAGCAGAGAGAATATTACTAAACTGAGAGAATATTATTAAACTGAGAGAGTATTACTAAACTGAGGGAGTATTACTAAACCGAGAGAGTATTACTAACCTGAGAGAGTATTACTAAACTGAGAGAATATTACTAAACTGTGAGAGTATTACTAAACTGAGAGAGTATTACTAACCCGAGAGAGTATTACTAAACTGAGAGAATATTACTCAACTGAGAGACTGTTACTAAACTGAGAGAATATTACTCAACGGGGAGATTATTACTCAACTGAGAGAGTATTACTAAACTGAGAGAGTATTACTAAACTGAGAGAGTGTTACTAAACTGAGAGAGTGTTACTAAACTGAGAGAGTATTACTAAACTGAGAGAATATTACTAAACTGTGAGAGTATTACTAACCCGAGAGAGAATTACTAACCCGGGAGAGTATTACTAAACTAAGAGAATATTACTAAACTGAGAGAGTATTGCTAAACTGAGAGAGTATTACTAAACTGAGAGAGGATTACTAACCTGAGAGACTGTTACTAAACTGAGAGAATATTACTCAACGGAGAGATTATTACTCACCGGAGAGATTATTACTCACCGGAGAGATTATTACTCAACTGAGAGAATATTACTAAACAGAGAGAGCTGAGAGAATATTACTAAACTGAGAGAATATTACTAAACTGAGAGAGTATTACTAAACTGAGAGATTATTACTAAACTGAGAGAGGATTACTAACCTGAGAGACTGTTACTAAACTGAGAGAATATTACTCAACGGAGAGATTATTACTCACCGGAGAGATTATTACTCACCGGAGAGATTATTACTCAACTGAGAGAATATTACTAAACAGAGAGAGCTGAGAGAATATTACTAAACTGAGAGAATATTACTAAACTGAGAGAGTATTACTAAACTGAGAGATTATTACTAAACTGAGAGAATATTACTAAACGGAGAGAGCTGAGAGAATATTACTAAACTGAGAGAATATTACTAAACTGAGAGAGTATTACTAAACTGAGAGAGTATTACTAAACTGAGAGAGTGTTACTAGACTGAGAGAGTATTACTTAACTGAGAGAGTATTACTAAACTGAGAGAGTATTACTAAACTGAGAGAGTATTACTCAACTGAGAGAATGTTACTAAACTGAGAGAGTATTACTCAACTGAGAGAGTATTACTAAACTGAGAGAGTATAACTCAACTGAGAGAGTGTTACTAGACTGAGAGAGTATTACTAAACTGAGAGAGTGTTACTAAACTGAGAGAGTATTACTAAACTGAGAGAGTATTACTAAACTGAGACAGTATTACTAGACTGAGAGAGCTGAGAGAGTATTACTAGCCTGAGAGAGTATTACTCAACTGAGAGAATATTACTCACCGGAGAGATTATTACTCAACTGAGAGAATATTATTAAACTGAGAGAGTATTACTAAACTGAGGGAGTATTACTAAACTGAGAGAGTGTTACTAGACTGAGAGAGTATTACTAAACTGAGAGAATATTACTAAACTGAGAGAATATTACTAAACTGAGAGAGTATTACTAAACTGAGAGAGTATTACTAAACTGAGGGTGTATTACTAAACCGAGAGAGTATTACTAACCTGAGAGAGTATTACTAAACTGAGAGAATATTACTAAACTGTGAGAGTATTACTAACCCGAGAGAGTATTACTAACCCGAAAGAGTATTACTAAATTGAGAGAATATTACTAAACTGAGAGAGTATTACTAACCCGAGAGAGTATTACTAAACTGAGAGAATATTACTAAACTGAGAGATTATTTCTAAACTGAGAGAGCAGAGAGAATATTTCTAAACGGAGAGAATATTATTAAACTGAGAGAGTATTACTAAACTGAGGGAGTATTACTAAACCGAGAGAGTATTACTAACCTGAGAGAGTATTACTAAACTGAGAGAATATTACTAAACTGTGAGATTATTACTAAACTGAGAGAGTATTACTAACCGGTGAGAGTATTACTAAACCGAGAGAATATTACTAAACTGAGAGAATATTACTAAACTGAGAGAGTATTACTAAACGGAGAGAGTATTACTAAACTAAAAGAGTGTTACTAAGCTGAGAGAATATTACTCAACGGAGAGATTATTACTCAACTGAGAGAGTATTACTAAACTAAGAGAATATTACTAAAGTGAGAGAGTATTGCTAAACTAAGAGAGTATTACTAAACTGAGAGAGTATTACTAAACTGAGAGAGTATTACTAAACTGAGAGACTGTTACTAAACTGAGAGAATATTACTCAACGGAGAGATTATTACTCACCGGAGAGATTATCACTCAACTGAGAGAATATTACTAAACGGAGAGAGCTGAGAGAATATTACTAAACTGAGAGAATATTACTAAACTGAGAGAGTATTACTAAACTGAGAGAGTGTTACTAGACTGAGAGAGTATTACTAAACTGAGAGAATATTACTAACCCGGGAGAGTATTACTAAACTAAGAGAATATTACTAAACTGAGAGAATATTACTAAACTGAGAGAATATTACTCAACTGAGAGAGTATTACTAAACTGAGAGAATATTACTAAACGGAGAGAGTATTACCAAACTGAGAGAGTATTACTAAACTGAGAGAGTGTTACTAGACTGAGAGAGTATTACTAAACTGAGAGAATATTACTAAACTGAGAGAATATTACTAAACTGAGAGAATATTACTAAACCGAGAGAGTATTACTAACCTGAGAGAGTATTACTAAACTGAGAGAATATTACTAAACTGTGAGATTATTACTAAACTGAGAGAGTATTACTAACCGGTGAGAGTATTACTAAACCGAGAGAATATTACTAAACTGAGAGAATATTACTAAACTGAGAGAGTATTACTAAACGGAGAGAGTATTACTAAACTAAAAGAGTGTTACTAAGCTGAGAGAATATTACTCAACGGAGAGATTATTACTCAACTGAGAGAGTATTACTAAACTAAGAGAATATTACTAAAGTGAGAGAGTATTGCTAAACTGAGAGAGTATTACTAAACTGAGAGAGTATTACTAAACTGAGAGAGTATTACTAAACTGAGAGACTGTTACTAAACTGAGAGAATATTACTCAACGGAGAGATTATTACTCACCGGAGAGATTATCACTCAACTGAGAGAATATTACTAAACGGAGAGAGCTGAGAGAATATTACTAAACTGAGAGAATATTACTAAACTGAGAGAGTATTACTAAACTGAGAGAGTGTTACTAGACTGAGAGAGTATTACTAAACTGAGAGAATATTACTAACCCGGGAGAGTATTACTAAACTAAGAGAATATTACTAAACTGAGAGAATATTACTAAACTGAGAGAATATTACTCAACTGAGAGAGTATTACTAAACTGAGAGAATATTACTAAACGGAGAGAGTATTACCAAACTGAGAGAGTATTACTAAACTGAGAGAGTGTTACTAGACTGAGAGAGTATTACTAAACTGAGAGAATATTACTAAACTGAGAGAATATTACTAAACTGAGAGAATATTACTAAACCGAGAGAGTATTACTAACCTGAGAGTATTACTAAACTGAGAGAATATTACTAAACTGTGAGAGTATTACTAAACTGAGAGAGTATTACTTTCCCGAGAGAGTATTACTAAACCGAGAGAATATTACTAAACTGAGAGAATATTACTCAACTGAGAGAGTATTACTAAACTGAGAGAGTATTACTAAACTGAGAGAGTATTACTAAACTGAGAGAGTGTTACTAAACTGAGAGAGTATTACTAAACTGAGAGAATGTTACTAAACTGAGAGAATATTACTAAACTGAGAGAATATTACTCAACTTAGAGAGTATTACTAAACTGAGAGAGTGTTACTAAACTGAGAGAATATTACTCAACGGAGAAAATAATTACTCAACTGAGAGAGTATTACTAGACTGAGAGAGCATTACTCAACTGAGAGAATATTACTCACCGGAGAGATTATTTCTCAACTGAGAGAGTATTACTAAACGGAGAGAGTATTACTAAACTGAGAGAGTATTACTAAACTGAGAGAGTGTTACTAGACTGAGAGAGTATTACTCAACTGAGAGAGTATTACTCAACTGAGAGAGTATTACTGAACCGGGAGAGTATTACTGAACCGAGAGAGTGTTACTAAACTGAGCGAGTATTACTTAACTGAGAGAGTATTACTAAACTGAGCGAGTATTACTAAACTGAGAGAGTATTACTCAACTGAGAGAGTGTTACTAAACTGAGAGATTATTTCTCAACTGAGAGAGTATTACTGAACTGAGAGAGATTAACTCAACTGAGAGAGTATTACTGAACTGAGAGAGTATTACTAAACTGAGAGAGTGTTACTCAACTGAGAGAGTGTTACTAAACTGAGAGATTATTACTCAACTGAGAGTGTATTACTAAACTGAGAGAGTATAACTCAACTGAGAG
This sequence comes from Salvelinus alpinus, assembly GCF_045679555.1. Lineage (NCBI taxonomy): Eukaryota > Metazoa > Chordata > Actinopteri > Salmoniformes > Salmonidae > Salvelinus > Salvelinus alpinus. The sequence goes on along the minus strand of NC_092111.1, from coordinate 47,723,920 downwards.
AGTATTACTAAACTGAGAGAATATTACTCAACTGAGAGAGTATTACTAAACTGAGAGAGTATTACTAAACTGAGAGACTGTTACTAAACTCAGAGAATATTACTCAACGGAGAGATTATTGCTCAACTGAGAGAGTATTACTAACCTGAGAGAGTATTACTAAACTGAGAGAATGTTACTAAACTGAGAGAGTGTTACTAAACTGAGAGAGTATTACTAAACTGAGAGAATATTACTAAACTGTGAAACCGAGAGAGGATTACTAACTCGGGAGAGTATTACTAAACTAAGAGAATATTACTAACCCGGGAGAGTATTACTAAACTAAGAGAATATTACTAAACTGAGAGAGTATTGCTAAACTGAGAGAGTATTACTAAACTGAGAGAGTATTACTAAACTGAGAGAGTATTACTAAACTGAGAGACTGTTACTAAACTGAGAGAATATTACTCAACGGAGAGATTATTACTCACCGGAGAGATTATTACTCAACTGAGAGAATATTACTAAACGTAGAGAGCTGAGAGAATATTACTAAACTGAGAGAATATTACTAAACTGAGAGAGTATTACTAAACTGAGAGAGTGTTACTAGACTGAGAGAGTATTACTAAACTGAGAGAATATTACTAAACTGTGAGAGTATTACTAACCCGAGAGAGAATTACTAACCCGGGAGAGTATTACTAAACTAAGAGAATATTACTAAACTGAGAGAGTATTGCTAGACTGAGAGAGCTGAGAGAGTATTACTAGACTGAGAGAGTATTACTCAACTGAGAGAATATTACTCACCGGAGAGATTATTACTCAACTGAGAGAATATTACTAAACGGAGAGAACTGAGAGAATATTACTAAACTGAGAGAGTATTACCAAACTGAGAGAGTATTACTAAACTGAGAGAGTGTTACTAGACTGAGAGAGTATTACTAAACTGAGAGAATATTACTAAACTGAGAGAATATTACTAAACTGAGAGAATATTACTAAACCGAGAGAGTATTACTAAACTGAGAGAGTATAACTCAACTGAGAGAGTATTACTAAACTGAGAGAATATTACTCAACTGAGAGAGTATTACTAAACTGAGAGAGTATTACTAAACTGAGAGACTGTTACTAAACTCAGAGAATATTACTCAACTGAGAGATTATTGCTCAACTGAGAGAGTATTACTAACCTGAGAGAGTATTACTAAACTGAGAGAGTGTTACTAAACTGAGAGAGTGTTACTAAACTGAGAGAGTATTACTAAACTGAGAGAATATTACTAAACTGTGAAACCGAGAGAGAATTACTAACCCGGGAGAGTATTACTAAACTAAGAGAATATTACTAACCCGGGAGAGTATTACTAAACTAAGAGAATATTACTAAACTGAGAGAGTATTGCTAAACTGAGAGAGTATTACTAAACTGAGAGAGTATTACTAAACTGAGAGAGTATTACTAAACTGAGAGAATATTACTAAACTGAGAGAGTATTACTCAACGGAGAGATTATTACTCACCGGAGAGATTATTACTCAACTGAGAGAATATTACTAAACGTAGAGAGCTGAGAGAATATTACTACACTGAGGGTGTATTACTAAACCGAGAGAGTATTACTAACCTGAGACAGTATTACTAAACTGAGAGAATATTACTAAACTGTGAGAGTATTACTAACCCAAGAGAGAATTACTAACCCGAGAGAGTATTACTAAACTAAGAGAATATTACTAAACTGAGAGAGTATTGCAAGACTGAGAGAGCTGAGAGAGTATTACTAGACTAAGAGAATATTACTAAACTGAGAGAGTATTGCAAGACTGAGAGAGCTGAGAGAGTATTACTAGACTGAGAGAGTATTACTAGACAGAGAGTATTACTAAACTGAGAGAATATTACTCACCTGAGAGATTATTACTCAAATGAGAGAGTATTACTAAACGGAGAGAGTATTACTAAACTGAGAGAGTATTACTAAACTGAGAGAGTGTTACTCAACTGAGAGAGTGTTACTAAACTGAGAGAGTATTGCTCAACTGAGAGAGTATTACTAACCTGAGAGAGTATTACTAAACTGAGAGAATGTTACTAAACTGAGAGAGTGTTACTAAACTGAGAGAGTATTACTAAACTGAGAGAATATTACTAAACTGTGAAACCGAGAGAGGATTACTAACTCGGGAGAGTATTACTAAACTAAGAGAATATTACTAACCCGGGAGAGTATTACTAAACTAAGAGAATATTACTAAACTGAGAGAGTATTGCTAAACTGAGAGAGTATTACTAAACTGAGAGAGTATTACTAAACTGAGAGAGTATTACTAAACTGAGAGACTGTTACTAAACTGAGAGAATATTACTCAACGGAGAGATTATTACTCACCGGAGAGATTATTACTCAACTGAGAGAATATTACTAAACGTAGAGAGCTGAGAGAATATTACTAAACTGAGAGAATATTACTAAACTGAGAGAGTATTACTAAACTGAGAGAGTGTTACTAGACTGAGAGAGTATTACTAAACTGAGAGAATATTACTAAACTGTGAGAGTATTACTAACCCGAGAGAGAATTACTAACCCGGGAGAGTATTACTAAACTAAGAGAATATTACTAAACTGAGAGAGTATTGCTAGACTGAGAGAGCTGAGAGAGTATTACTAGACTGAGAGAGTATTACTCAACTGAGAGAATATTACTCACCGGAGAGATTATTACTCAACTGAGAGAATATTACTAAACGGAGAGAACTGAGAGAATATTACTAAACTGAGAGAGTATTACTAAACTGAGAGAGTATTACTAAACTGAGAGAGTGTTACTAAACTGAGAGAGTATTACTAAACTGAGAGAATATTACTAAACTGAGAGAATATTACTAAACTGAGAGAATATTACTAAACCGAGAGAGTATTACTAAACTGAGAGAGTATAACTCAACTGAGAGAGTATTACTAAACTGAGAGAATATTACTCAACTGAGAGAGTATTACTAAACTGAGAGAGTATTACTAAACTGAGAGACTGTTACTAAACTCAGAGAATATTACTCAACTGAGAGATTATTGCTCAACTGAGAGAGTATTACTAACCTGAGAGAGTATTACTAAACTGAGAGAGTGTTACTAAACTGAGAGAGTGTTACTAAACTGAGAGAGTATTACTAAACTGAGAGAATATTACTAAACTGTGAAACCGAGAGAGAATTACTAACCCGGGAGAGTATTACTAAACTAAGAGAATATTACTAACCCGGGAGAGTATTACTAAACTAAGAGAATATTACTAAACTGAGAGAGTATTGCTAAACTGAGAGAGTATTACTAAACTGAGAGAGTATTACTAAACTGAGAGAGTATTACTAAACTGAGAGACTGTTACTAAACTGAGAGAATATTACTCAACGGAGAGATTATTACTCACCGGAGAGATTATTACTCAACTGAGAGAATATTACTAAACGTAGAGAGCTGAGAGAATATTACTACACTGAGGGTGTATTACTAAACCGAGAGAGTATTACTAACCTGAGACAGTATTACTAAACTGAGAGAATATTACTAAACTGTGAGAGTATTACTAACCCAAGAGAGAATTACTAACCCGAGAGAGTATTACTAAACTAAGAGAATATTACTAAACTGAGAGAGTATTGCAAGACTGAGAGAGCTGAGAGAGTATTACTAGACTAAGAGAATATTACTAAACTGAGAGAGTATTGCAAGACTGAGAGAGCTGAGAGAGTATTACTAGACTGAGAGAGTATTACTAGACAGAGAGTATTACTAAACTGAGAGAATATTACTCACCTGAGAGATTATTACTCAAATGAGAGACTATTACTAAACGGAGAGAGTATTACTAAACTGAGAGAGTATTACTAAACTGAGAGAGTGTTACTCAACTGAGAGAGTGTTACTAAACTGAGAGAGTATTGCTCAACTGAGAGAGTATTACTAAACTGAGAGAGTATAACTCAACTGAGAGAGTATTACTAAACTGAGAGAGTATTACTAAACAGAGAGTATTACTAAACTGTGAGAGTATAACTAAACTGAGAGAGTGTTACTAGACTGAGAGAGTATTACTAAACTGAGAGAATATTACTAAACTGAGAGAATATTACTAAACTGTGAGAGTATTACTAAACTGAGAGAGTATTACTAACCCGAGAGAATATTACTAAACGGAGAGAGCTGAGAGAATATTACTAAACTGAGAGAATATTACTAAACGGAGAGAGCTGAGAGAGTATTACTAAACTGTGAGAGTATTACTAGACTGAGAGAGTATTACTAGACTGAGAGAGTATTACTCAACTGAGAGAAAATTACTCACTGGAGAGATTATTACTCAACTGAGAGAGTATTACTAAACGGAGATATAATTACTAAACTGAGAGAATATTACTAGACTGAGAGAGTATTACTCAACTGAGAGAATATTACTCACCGGAGAGATTATTACTCAACTGAGAGAATATTACTAAACGGAGAGAGCTGAGAGAATATTACTAAACTGAGAGAATATTACTAAACTGAGAGAGTATTACTAAACTGAGAGAGTATTACTAAACTGAGAGAGTGTTACTAGACTGAGAGAGTATTACTAAACTGAGAGAATATTACTAAACTGAGACAATATTACTAAACTGAGAGAGTATTACTAAACTGAGAGAGTATTACTAAACTGAGAGAGTATTACTAAACTGAGAGAGTATTACTAAACTGAGGGTGTATTACTAAACCGAGAGAGTATTACTAACCTGAGAGAGTATTACTAAACTGAGATAATATTACTAAACTGTGAGAGTATTACTAACCCGAGAGAGTATTACTAACCCGAGAGGGTATTACTAAACTGAGAGAATATTACTAAATTGAGAGAGTATTGCTAGACTGAGAGAGTATTACTAGACTGAGAGAGTATTACTCAACTGAGAGAATATTACTCACCGGAGAGATTATTACTCAACTGAGAGAATATTACTAAACGGAGAGAGCTGAGCGAAAATTACTAAACTGAGAGAATATTACTAAACTGAGAGAGTATTACTAAACTGAGAGAGTTTTACTAAACTGAGAGAGTGTTACTAGACTGAGAGAGTATTACTAAACTGAGAGAATATTACTAAACTGAGAGAGTATTACTAAACTGAGAGAATATTACTACACTGAGGGTGTATTACTAAACCGAGAGAGTATTACTAACCTGAGAGAGTATTACTAAACTGAGAGAATATTACTAAACTGTGAGAGTATTACTAACCCAAGAGAGAATTACTAACCCGAGAGAGTATTACTAAACTAAGAGAATATTACTAAACTGAGAGAGTATTGCAAGACTGAGAGAGCTGAGAGAGTATTACTAGACTGAGAGAGTATTACTAGACAGAGAGTATTACTAAACTGAGAGAATATTACTCACCTGAGAGATTATTACTCAAATGAGAGAGTATTACTAAACGGAGAGAGTATTACTAAACTGAGAGAGTGTTACTCAACTGAGAGAGTGTTACTAAACTGAGAGAGTATTGCTCAACTGAGAGAGTATTACTAAACTGAGAGAATATAACTCAACTGAGAGAGTATTACTAAACTGAGAGAGTATTACTAAACTGAGAGAGTATTACTAAACTGTGAGAGTATAACTAAACTGAGAGAGTGTTACTAGACTGAGAGAGTATTACTAAACTGAGAGAATATTACTAAACTGAGAGAATATTACTAAACTGTGAGAGTATTACTAAACTGAGAGAGTATTACTAACCCGAGAGAATATTACTAAACGGAGAGAGCTGAGAGAATATTACTAAACTGAGAGAATATTACTAAACGGAGAGAGCTGAGAGAGTATTACTAAACTGTGATAGTATTACTAGACTGAGAGAGTATTACTAGACTGAGAGAGTATTACTCAACTGAGAGAAAATTACTCACTGGATAGATTATTACTCAACTGAGAGAGTATTACTAAACGGAGATAGAATTACTAAACTGAGAGATTATTACTAGACTGAGAGAGTATTACTCAACTGAGAGAATATTACTCACCGGAGAGATTATTACTCAACTGAGAGAATATTACTAAACGGAGAGAGCTGAGAGAATATTACTAAACTGAGAGAATATTACTAAACTGAGAGAGTATTACTAAACTGAGAGAGTATTACTAAACTGAGATAGTGTTACTAGACTGAGAGAGTATTACTAAACTGAGAGAATATTACTAAACTGAGACAATATTACTAAACTGAGAGAGTATTACTAAACTGAGAGAGTATTACTAAACTGAGAGAGTATTACTAAACTGAGAGAGTATTACTAAACTGAGGGTGTATTACTAAACCGAGAGAGTATTACTAACCTGAGAGAGTATTACTAAACTGAGATAATATTACTAGACTGTGAGAGTATTACTAACCCGAGAGAGTATTACTAACCCGAGAGAGTATTACTAAACTGAGAGAATATTACTAAATTGAGAGAGTATTGCTAGACTGAGAGAGTATTACTAGACTGAGAGAGTATTACTCAACTGAGAGAATATTACTCACCGGAGAGATTATTACTCAACTGAGAGAATATTACTAAACGGAGAGAGCTGAGCGAAAATTACTAAACTGAGAGAATATTACTAAACTGAGAGAGTATTACTAAACTGAGAGAGTTTTACTAAACTGAGAGAGTGTTACTAGACTGAGAGAGTATTACTAAACTGAGAGAATATTACTAAACTGAGAGAATATTACTAAACTAAGAGAATATTACTAAACTGAGAGAGTATTGCTAGACTGAGAGAGCTGAGAGAGTATTACTAGACTGAGAGAGTATTACTAAACTGAGAGAGTATTACTAAACTGAGAGAGTATAACTAAACTGAGAGAGTGTTACTAGACTGAGAGAGTATTACTAAACTGAGAGAATATTACTAAACTGAGAGAGTATTACTAAACTGAGAGACTGTTACTAAACTGAGAGAATATTACTCAACGGAGAGAATATTACTCAACGGAGAAAATAATTACTCAACTGAGAGAGTATTACTAGACTGAGAGAGTATTACTCAACTGAGAGAATATTACTCACCGGAGAGATTATTACTCAACTGAGAGAGTGTTACTAAACGGAGAGAGTATTACTAAACTGAGAGAGTATTACTAAACTGAGAGAGTGTTACTAGACTGAGAGAGTATTACTAAAATGAGAGAATATTACTAAACTGTGAGAGTATTACTAAACTGAGAGAGTATTACTCAACTGAGAGAGTATTACTGAACCGGGAGAGTGTTACTAAACGGAGAGAGTATTACTTAACTGAGAGAGTATTACTAAACTAAGCGAGTATTACTAAACTGAGAGAGTATTACTCAACTGAGAGAGTATTACTAAACTGAGAGAGTATTACTAAACTGAGAGAGTGTTACTAAACTGAGAGATTATTACTCAACTGAGAGAGTATTACTAAACTGAGAGAGTATAACTCAACTGAGAGAATATTGCTAGACTGAGAGAGCTGAGAGAGTATTACTAGACTGAGAGAGTATTACTCAACTGAGAGAATATTCATCACCGGAGAGATTATTACTAAACTGAGAGAGTGTTACTAGACTGAGAGAGTATTACTAAACTGAGAGAATATTACTAAACTGAGAGAATATTACTAAACTGAGAGAGTATTACTTAACTGAGAGAGTTTTACTAAACTGAGAGAGTATTACTAAACTGAGAGAGTATTACTCAACTGAGAGAATGTTACTAAACTGAGAGATTATTACTCAACTGAGAGAGTATTACTAAACTGAGAGAGTATAACTCAACTGAGAGAGTATTACTAAACTGAGAGAGTAACACTAAACTGAAAGAGTGTTACTGAACTGAGAGAGTGTTACTAGACTGAGAGAGTTTTACTAAACTGAGAGAGTGTTACTAAATTGAGAGAGTATTACTAAACTGAGAGAGTATTACTCAACTGAGAGAGTGTTACTAAACTGAGAGATTATTACTCAACTGAGAGAGTATTACTCAACTGAGAGAGTATTACTCAACTGAGAGAGTATTACTGAACCGGGAGAGTATTACTGAACCGAGAGAGTGTTACTAAACTGAGCGAGTATTACTTAACTGAGAGAGTATTACTAAACTGAGCGAGTATTACTAAACTGAGAGAGTATTACTCAACTGAGAGAGTGTTACTAAACTGAGAGATTATTACTCAACTGAGAGAGTATTACTTAACTGAGAGAGATTAACTCAACTGAGAGAGTATTACTGAACTGAGAGAGTATTACTAAACTGAGAGAGTGTTACTCAACTGAGAGAGTGTTACTAAACTGAGAGAGTATTACTCAACTGAGAGTGTATTACTAAACTGAGAGAGTATTACTCAACTGAGAGAGTATTACTAAACTGAGAGAATATTACTAAACTGAGAGAGTATTACTAAACTGAGAGAGTATTACTAAACTGAGAGACTGTTACTAAACTCAGAGAATATTACTCAACGGAGAGATTATTGCTCAACTGAGAGAGTATTACTAACCTGAGAGAGTATTACTAAACTGAGAGAATGTTACTAAACTGAGAGAGTGTTACTAAACTGAGAGAGTATTACTAAACTGAGAGAATATTACTAAACTGTGAAACCGAGAGAGGATTACTAACTCGGGAGAGTATTACTAAACTAAGAGAATATTACTAACCCGGGAGAGTATTACTAAAATAAGAGAATATTACTAAACTGAGAGAGTATTGCTAAACTGAGAGAGTATTACTAAACTGAGAGAGTATTACTAAACTGAGAGAGTATTACTAAACTGAGAGACTGTTACTAAACTGAGAGAATATTACTCAACGGAGAGATTATTACTCACCGGAGAGATTATTACTCAACTGAGAGAATATTACTAAACGTAGAGAGCTGAGAGAATATTACTAAACTGAGAGAATATTACTAAACTGAGAGAGTATTACTAAACTGAGAGAGTGTTACTAGACTGAGAGAGTATTACTAAACTGAGAGAATATTACTAAACTGTGAGAGTATTACTAACCCGAGAGAGAATTACTAACCCGGGAGAGTATTACTAAACTAAGAGAATATTACTAAACTGAGAGAGTATTGCTAGACTGAGAGAGCTGAGAGAGTATTACTAGACTGAGAGAGTATTACTCAACTGAGAGAATATTACTCACCGGAGAGATTATTACTCAACTGAGAGAATATTACTAAACGGAGAGAACTGAGAGAATATTACTAAACTGAGAGAGTATTACCAAACTGAGAGAGTATTACTAAACTGAGAGAGTGTTACTAGACTGAGAGAGTATTACTAAACTGAGAGAATATTACTAAACTGAGAGAATATTACTAAACTGAGAGAATATTACTAAACCGAGAGAGTATTACTAACCTGAGAGAGTATAACTCAACTGAGAGAGTATTACTAAACTGAGAGAATATTACTCAACTGAGAGAGTATTACTAAACTGAGAGAGTATTACTAAACTGAGAGACTGTTACTAAACTCAGAGAATATTACTCAACGGAGAGATTATTGCTCAACTGAGAGAGTATTACTAACCTGAGAGAGTATTACTAAACTGAGAGAGTGTTACTAAACTGAGAGAGTGTTACTAAACTGAGAGAGTATTACTAAACTGAGAGAATATTACTAAACTGTGAAACCGAGAGAGAATTACTAACCCGGGAGAGTATTACTAAACTAAGAGAATATTACTAACCCGGGAGAGTATTACTAAACTAAGAGAATATTACTAAACTGAGAGAGTATTGCTAAACTGAGAGAGTATTACTAAACTGAGAGAGTATTACTAAACTGAGAGAGTATTACTAAACTGAGAGACTGTTACTAAACTGAGAGAATATTACTCAACGGAGTGATTATTACTCACCGGAGAGATTATTACTCAACTGAGAGAATATTACTAAACGTAGAGAGCTGAGAGAATATTACTAAACTGAGAGAATATTACTAAACTGAGAGAGTATTACTAAACTGAGAGAGTGTTACTAGACTGAGAGAGTATTACTAAACTGAGAGAATATTACTAAACTGTGAGAGTATTACTAAACTGAGAGATTATTACTCAACTGAGAGAGTATTACTCAACTGAGAGAGTATTACTCAACTGAGAGAGTATTACTGAACCGGGAGAGTATTACTGAACCGAGAGAGTGTTACTAAACTGAGCGAGTATTACTTAACTGAGAGAGTATTACTAAACTGAGCGAGTATTACTAAACTGAGAGAGTATTACTCAACTGAGAGAGTGTTACTAAACTGAGAGATTATTACTCAACTGAGAGAGTATTACTTAACTGAGAGAGATTAACTCAACTGAGAGAGTATTACTGAACTGAGAGAGTATTACTAAACTGAGAGAGTATTACTCAACTGAGAGAGTGTTACTAAACTGAGAGATTATTACTCAACTGAGAGTGTATTACTAAACTGAGAGAGTATAACTCAACTGAGAGAGTATTACTAAACTGAGAGAATATTACTCAACTGAGAGAGTATTACTAAACTGAGAGAGTATTACTAAACTGAGAGACTGTTACTAAACTCAGAGAATATTACTCAACGGAGAGATTATTGCTCAACTGAGAGAGTATTACTAACCTGAGAGAGTATTACTAAACTGAGAGAATGTTACTAAACTGAGAGAGTGTTACTAAACTGAGAGAGTATTACTAAACTGAGAGAATATTACTAAACTGTGAAACCGAGAGAGGATTACTAACTCGGGAGAGTATTACTAAACTAAGAGAATATTACTAACCCGGGAGAGTATTACTAAAATAAGAGAATATTACTAAACTGAGAGAGTATTGCTAAACTGAGAGAGTATTACTAAACTGAGAGAGTATTACTAAACTGAGAGAGTATTACTAAACTGAGAGACTGTTACTAAACTGAGAGAATATTACTCAACGGAGAGATTATTACTCACCGGAGAGATTATTACTCAACTGAGAGAATATTACTAAACGTAGAGAGCTGAGAGAATATTACTAAACTGAGAGAATATTACTAAACTGAGAGAGTATTACTAAACTGAGAGAGTGTTACTAGACTGAGAGAGTATTACTAAACTGAGAGAATATTACTAAACTGTGAGAGTATTACTAACCCGAGAGAGAATTACTAACCCGGGAGAGTATTACTAAACTAAGAGAATATTACTAAACTGAGAGAGTATTGCTAGACTGAGAGAGCTGAGAGAGTATTACTAGACTGAGAGAGTATTACTCAACTGAGAGAATATTACTCACCGGAGAGATTATTACTCAACTGAGAGAATATTACTAAACGGAGAGAACTGAGAGAATATTACTAAACTGAGAGAGTATTACCAAACTGAGAGAGTATTACTAAACTGAGAGAGTGTTACTAGACTGAGAGAGTATTACTAAACTGAGAGAATATTACTAAACTGAGAGAATATTACTAAACTGAGAGAATATTACTAAACCGAGAGAGTATTACTAACCTGAGAGAGTATAACTCAACTGAGAGAGTATTACTAAACTGAGAGAATATTACTCAACTGAGAGAGTATTACTAAACTGAGAGAGTATTACTAAACTGAGAGACTGTTACTAAACTCAGAGAATATTACTCAACGGAGAGATTATTGCTCAACTGAGAGAGTATTACTAACCTGAGAGAGTATTACTAAACTGAGAGAGTGTTACTAAACTGAGAGAGTATTACTAAACTGAGAGAGTATTACTAAACTGAGAGAATATTACTAAACTGAGACTAACCCGGGAGAGTATTACTAAACTAAGAGAATATTACTAAACCGGGAGAGTATTACTAAACTAAGAGAATATTACTAAACTGAGAGAGTATTGCTAAACTGAGAGAGTATTACTAAACTGAGAGAGTATTACTAAACTGAGAGAGTATTACTAAACTGAGAGACTGTTACTAAACTGAGAGAATATTACTCAACGGAGTGATTATTACTCACCGGAGAGATTATTACTCAACTGAGAGAATATTACTAAACGTAGAGAGCTGAGAGAATATTACTAAACTGAGAGAATATTACTAAACTGAGAGAGTATTACTAAACTGAGAGAGTGTTACTAGACTGAGAGAGTATTACTAAACTGAGAGAATATTACTAAACTGTGAGAGTATTACTAACCCGAGAGAGAATTACTAACCCGGGAGAGTATTACTAAACTAAGAGAATATTACTAAACTGAGAGAGTATTACCAAACTGAGAGAGTATTACTAAACTGAGAGAGTGTTACTAGACAGAGAGAGTATTACTAAACTGAGAGAATATTACTAAACTGGGAGAATATTACTAAACTGAGAGAATATTACTAAACTGTGAGAGTATTACTAAACTGAGAGAGTATTACTTACCCGAGAGAGTATTACTAAACCGAGAGAATATTACTAAACTGAGAGAATATTACTCAACTGAGAGAGTATTACTAAACTGAGAGAGTATTACTAAACTGAGAGAGTATTACTAAACTGAGAGAGTGTTACTAAACTGAGAGAGTATTACTAAACTGAGAGAGTATTACTAAACTGAGAGAATATTACTAAACTGAGAGAGTATTACTAAACTGAGAGAGTATTACTAAACTGAGAGAGTGTTACTAAACTTTGAGAATATTACTCAACGGAGAAAATAATTACTCAACTGAGAGAGTATTACTAGACTGAGAGAGCATTACTCAACTGAGAGAATATTACTCACCGGAGAGATTATTTCTCAACTGAGAGAGTATTACTAAACGGAGAGAGTATTACTAAACTGAGAGAGTATTACTAAACTGAGAGAGTGTTACTAGACTGAGAGAGTATTACTCAACTGAGAGAGTATTACTCAACTGAGAGAGTATTACTGAACCGGGAGAGTATTACTGAACCAAGAGAGTGTTACTAAACTGAGTGAGTATTACTTAACTGAGAGAGTATTACTAAACTGTGAGAGTATTACTAACCCGAGAGAGAATTACTAACCCGGGAGAGTATTACTAAACTAAGAGAATATTACTAAACTGAGAGAGTATTGCTAAACTGAGAGAGTATTACTAAACTGAGAGAGGATTACTAACCTGAGAGACTGTTACTAAACTGAGAGAATATTACTCAACGGAGAGATTATTACTCACCGGAGAGATTATTACTCAACTGAGAGAATATTACTAAACAGAGAGAGCTGAGAGAATATTACTAAACTGAGAGAATATTACTAAACTGAGAGAGAATTACTAAACTGAGAGATTATTACTAAACTGAGAAAGGATTACTAACCTGAGAGACTGTTACTAAACTGAGAGAATATTACTCAACGGAGAGATTATTACTCACCGGAGAGATTATTACTCACCGGAGAGATTATTACTCAACTGAGAGAATATTACTAAACAGAGAGAGCTGAGAGAATATTACTAAACTGAGAGAATATTACTAAACTGAGAGAGTATTACTAAACTGAGAGATTATTACTAAACTGAGAGAATATTACTAAACGGAGAGAGCTGAGAGAATATTACTAAACTGAGAGAATATTACTAAACTGAGAGAGTATTACTAAACTGAGAGAGTATTACTAAACTGAGAGAGTGTTACTAGACTGAGAGAGTATTACTTAACTGAGAGAGTATTACTAAACTGAGAGAGTATTACTAAACTGAGAGAGTATTACTCAACTGAGAGAATGTTACTAAACTGAGAGATTATTACTCAACTGAGAGAGTATTACTAAACTGAGAGAGTATAACTCAACTGAGAGAGTGTTACTATACTGAGAGAGTATTACTAAACTGAGAGAGTGTTACTAAACTGAGAGAGTATTACTAAACTGAGAGAGTATTACTAAACTGAGAGAGTGTTACTAAACTGAGAGAATATTACTAAACTGTGAGAGTATTACTAACCCGAGAGAGAATTACTAACCCGGGAGAGTATTACTAAACTAAGAGAATATTACTAACCTGAGAGAGTATTGCTAGACTGAGAGAGCTGAGCGAGTATTACTAGACTGAGAGAGTATTACTCAACTGAGAGAATATTACTCACCAGAGAGATTATTACTCAACTGAGAGAATATTACTAAACGGAGAGAACTGAGAGAATATTACTAAACTGAGAGAGTATTACCAAACTGAGAGAGTATTACTAAACTGAGAGAGTGTTACTAGACTGAGAGAGTATTACTAAACTGAGAGAATATTACTAAACTGAGAGAATATTACTAAACTGAGAGAATATTACTAAACCGAGAGAGTATTACTAACCTGAGAGAGTATAACTCAACTGAGAGAGTATTACTAAACTGAGAGAATATTACTCAACTGAGAGAGTATTACTAAACTGAGAGAGTATTACTAAACTGAGAGACTGTTACTAAACTCAGAGAATATTTCTCAACGGAGAGATTATTGCTCAACTGAGAGAGTATTACTAACCTGAGAGAGTATTACTAAACTGAGAGAGTGTTACTAAACTGAGAGAGTGTTACTAAACTGAAAGAGTATTACTAAACTGAGAGAATATTACTAAACTGTGAAACCGAGAGAGAATTACTAACCCGGGAGAGTATTACTAAACTAAGAGAATATTACTAACCCGGGAGAGTATTACTAAACTAAGAGAATATTACTAAACTGAGAGAGTATTGCTAAACTGAGAGAGTATTACTAAACTGAGAGAGTATTACTAAACTGAGAGAGTATTACTAAACTGAGAGACTGTTACTAAACTGAGAGAATATTACTCAACGGAGAGATTATTACTCACCGGAGAGATTATTACTCAACTGAGAGAATATTACTAAACGTAGAGAGCTGAGAGAATATTACTAAACTGAAAGAATATTTCTAAACTGAGAGAGTATTACTAAACTGAGAGAGTGTTACTAGACTGAGAGAGTATTACTAAACTGAGAGAATATTACTAAACTGTGAGAGTATTACTAACCCGAGAGAGAATTACTAACCCGGGAGAGTATTACTAAACTAAGAGAATATTACTAAACTGAGAGAGTATTGCTAGACTGAGAGAGCTGAGAGAGTATTACTAGACTGAGAGAGTATTACTCAACTGAGAGAATATTACTCACCGGAGAGATTATTACTCAACTGAGAGAATATTACTAAACGGAGAGAACTGAGAGAATATTACTAAACTGAGAGAGTATTACCAAACTGAGAGAGTATTACTAAACTGAGAGAGTGTTACTAGACTGAGAGAGTATTACTAAACTGAGAGAATATTACTAAACTGAGAGAGTATTACTAAACTGAGAGAATATTACTAAACCGAAAGAGTATTACTAACCTGAGAGAGTATTACTAAACTGAGAGAATATTACTAAACTGAGAGAGTATTACTAAACTGAGAGAGTATTACTTACCCGAGAGAGTATTACTAAACCGAGAGAATATTACTAAACTGAGAGAATATTACTCAACTGAGAGAGTATTACTAAACTGAGAGAGTATTACTAAACTGAGAGAGTATTACTAAACTGAGAGAGTGTTACTAAACTGAGAGAGTATTACTAAACTGAGAGAGTGTTACTAAACTGAGAGAATATTACTAAACTGAGAGAATATTACTCAACTTAGAGAGTATTACTAAACTGAGAGAGTGTTACTAAACTGAGAGAATATTACTCAACGGAGAGAGCTGAGAGAGTATTACTAAACTGAGAGAATATTACTCACTGGAGAGATTATTACTAGACTGAGAGAGTATTACTAGACTGAGAGAGTATTACTCAACTGAGAGAATATTACTCACTGGAGAGATTATTACTCAACTGAGAGAGTATTACTAAACGGAGATAGAATTACTAAACTGAGAGTGTATTACTAGACTGAGAGAGTATTACTAAACTGAGAGAGTATTACTAAACTGAGGGTGTATTACTAAACCGAGAGAGTATTACTAACCTGAAAGAGTATTACTAAACTGAGATAATATTACTAAACTGTGAGAGTATTACTAACCCGAGAGAGTATTACTAACCCGAGAGAGTATTACTAAACTGAGAGAATATTACTAAATTGAGAGAGTATTGCTAGACTGAGAGAGTATTACTAGACTGAGAGAGTATTACTCAACTGAGAGAATATTACTCACCGGAGAGATTATTACTCAACTGAGAGAATATTACTAAACGGAGAGAGCTGAGCGAATATTACTAAACTGAGAGAATATTACTAAACTGAGAGAGTATTACTAAACTGAAAGAGTAATACTAAACTGAGAGAGTGTTACTAGACTGAGAGAGTATTACTAAACTGAGAGAATATTACTAAACTGAGAGAATATTACTAAACTAAGAGAATATTACTAAACTGAGAGAGTATTGCTAGACTGAGAGAGCTGAGAGAGTATTACTAGACTGAGAGAGTATTACTAAACTGAGAGAGTATTACTAAACTGAGAGAGTATAACTAAACTGAGAGAGTGTTACTAGACTGAGAGAGTATTACTAAACTGAGATAATATTACTAAACTGAGAGAGTATTACTAAACTGAGAGACTGTTACTAAACTGAGAGAATATTACTCAACGGAGAGAATATTACTCAACTGAGAGAGTATTACTAAACTGAGAGAGTATTACTAAACTGAGAGAATATTACTCAACGGAGAAAATAATTACTAAACTGAGAGACTGTTACTAAACTGAGAGAATATTACTCAACGGAGAGATTATTACTCACCGGAGAGATTATTACTCAACTGAGAGAATATTACTAAACGTAGAGAGCTGAGAGAATATTACTAAACTGAAAGAATATTACTAAACTGAGAGAGTATTACTAAACTGAGAGAGTGTTACTAGACTGAGAGAGTATTACTAAACTGAGAGAATATTACTAAACTGTGAGAGTATTACTAACCCGAGAGAGAATTACTAACCCGGGAGAGTATTACTAAACTAAGAGAATATTACTAAACTGAGAGAGTATTGCTAGACTGAGAGAGCTGAGAGAGTATTACTAGACTGAGAGAGTATTACTCAACTGAGAGAATATTACTCACCGGAGAGATTATTACTCAACTGAGAGAATATTACTAAACGGAGAGAACTGAGAGAATATTACTAAACTGAGAGAGTATTACCAAACTGAGAGAGTATTACTAAACTGAGAGAGTGTTACTAGACTGAGAGAGTATTACTAAACTGAGAGAATATTACTAAACTGAGAGAATATTACTAAACTGAGAGAATATTACTAAACCGAAAGAGTATTACTAACCTGAGAGAGTATTACTAAACTGAGAGAATATTACTAAACTGTGAGAGTATTACTAAACTGAGAGAGTATTACTAACCCGAGAGAGTATTACTAAACTGAGAGAATATTACTAAACTGAGAGAATATTACTCAACTGAGAGAGTATTACTAAACTGAGAGAGTATTACTAAACTGAGAGAGTATTACTAAACTGAGAGAGTGTTACTAAACTGAGAGAGTATTACTAAACTGAGAGAGTGTTACTAAACTGAGAGAATATTACTAAACTGAGAGAATATTACTCAACTTAGAGAGTATTACTAAACTGAGAGAGTGTTACTAAACTGAGAGAATATTACTCAACGGAGAGAGCTGAGAGAGTATTACTAAACTGAGAGAATATTACTCACTGGAGAGATTATTACTAGACTGAGAGAGTATTACTAGACTGAGAGAGTATTACTCAACTGAGAGAATATTACTCACTGGAGAGATTATTACTCAACTGAGAGAGTATTACTAAACGGAGATAGAATTACTAAACTGAGAGTGTATTACTAGACTGAGAGAGTATTACTAAACTGAGAGAGTATTACTAAACTGAGGGTGTATTACTAAACCGAGAGAGTATTACTAACCTGAAAGAGTATTACTAAACTGAGATAATATTACTAAACTGTGAGAGTATTACTAACCCGAGAGAGTATTACTAACCCGAGAGAGTATTACTAAACTGAGAGAATATTACTAAATTGAGAGAGTATTGCTAGACTGAGAGAGTATTACTAGACTGAGAGAGTATTACTCAACTGAGAGAATATTACTCACCGGAGAGATTATTACTCAACTGAGAGAATATTACTAAACGGAGAGAGCTGAGCGAATATTACTAAACTGAGAGAATATTACTAAACTGAGAGAGTATTACTAAACTGAAAGAGTAATACTAAACTGAGAGAGTGTTACTAGACTGAGAGAGTATTACTAAACTGAGAGAATATTACTAAACTGAGAGAATATTACTAAACTAAGAGAATATTACTAAACTGAGAGAGTATTGCTAGACTGAGAGAGCTGAGAGAGTATTACTAGACTGAGAGAGTATTACTAAACTGAGAGAGTATTACTAAACTGAGAGAGTATAACTAAACTGAGAGAGTGTTACTAGACTGAGAGAGTATTACTAAACTGAGATAATATTACTAAACTGAGAGAGTATTACTAAACTGAGAGACTGTTACTAAACTGAGAGAATATTACTCAACGGAGAGAATATTACTCAACTGAGAGAGTATTACTAAACTGAGAGAGTATTACTAAACTGAGAGAATATTACTCAACGGAGAAAATAATTACTCAACTGAGAGAGTATTACTAGACTGAGAGAGTATTACTCAACTGAGAGAATATTACTCACCGGAGAGATTATTACTTAACTGAGAGAATATTACTAAACGGAGAGAGCTGAGCGAATATTACTAAACTGAGAGAATATTACTAAACTGAGAGAGTATTACTAAACTGAAAGAGTAATACTAAACTGAGAGAGTGTTACTAGACTGAGAGAGTATTACTAAACTGAGAGAATATTACTAAACTGAGAGAATATTACTAAACTAAGAGAATATTACTAAACTGAGAGAGTATTGCTAGACTGAGAGAGCTGAGAGAGTATTACTAGACTGAGAGAGTATTACTAAACTGAGAGAGTATTACTAAACTGAGAGAGTATAACTAAACTGAGAGAGTGTTACTAGACTGAGAGAGTATTACTAAACTGAGATAATATTACTAAACTGAGAGAGTATTACTAAACTGAGAGACTGTTACTAAACTGAGAGAATATTACTCAACGGAGAGAATATTACTCAACTGAGAGAGTATTACTAAACTGAGAGAGTATTACTAAACTGAGAGAATATTACTCAACGGAGAGTGTATTACTAGACTGAGAGAGTATTACTAAACTGAGAGAGTATTACTAAACTGAGGGTGTATTACTAAACCGAGAGAGTATTACTAACCTGAAAGAGTATTACTAAACTGAGATAATATTACTAAACTGTGAGAGTATTACTAACCCGAGAGAGTATTACTAACCCGAGAGAGTATTACTAAACTGAGAGAATATTACTAAATTGAGAGAGTATTGCTAGACTGAGAGAGTATTACTAGACTGAGAGAGTATTACTCAACTGAGAGAATATTACTCACCGGAGAGATTATTACTCAACTGAGAGAATATTACTAAACGGAGAGAGCTGAGCGAATATTACTAAACTGAGAGAATATTACTAAACTGAGAGAGTATTACTAAACTGAAAGAGTAATACTAAACTGAGAGAGTGTTACTAGACTGAGAGAGTATTACTAAACTGAGAGAATATTACTAAACTGAGAGAATATTACTAAACTAAGAGAATATTACTAAACTGAGAGAGTATTGCTAGACTGAGAGAGCTGAGAGAGTATTACTAGACTGAGAGAGTATTACTAAACTGAGAGAGTATTACTAAACTGAGAGAGTATAACTAAACTGAGAGAGTGTTACTAGACTGAGAGAGTATTACTAAACTGAGATAATATTACTAAACTGAGAGAGTATTACTAAACTGAGAGACTGTTACTAAACTGAGAGAATATTACTCAACGGAGAGAATATTACTCAACTGAGAGAGTATTACTAAACTGAGAGAGTATTACTAAACTGAGAGAATATTACTCAACGGAGAAAATAATTACTCAACTGAGAGAGTATTACTAGACTGAGAGAGTATTACTCAACTGAGAGAATATTACTCACCGGAGAGATTATTACTCAACTGAGAGAATATTACTAAACGGAGAGAGCTGAGCGAATATTACTAAACTGAGAGAATATTACTAAACTGAGAGAGTATTACTAAACTGAAAGAGTAATACTAAACTGAGAGAGTGTTACTAGACTGAGAGAGTATTACTAAACTGAGAGAATATTACTAAACTGAGAGAATATTACTAAACTAAGAGAATATTACTAAACTGAGAGAGTATTGCTAGACTGAGAGAGCTGAGAGAGTATTACTAGACTGAGAGAGTATTACTAAACTGAGAGAGTATTACTAAACTGAGAGAGTATAACTAAACTGAGAGAGTGTTACTAGACTGAGAGAGTATTACTAAACTGAGATAATATTACTAAACTGAGAGAGTATTACTAAACTGAGAGACTGTTACTAAACTGAGAGAATATTACTCAACGGATAGAATATTACTAAACTGAGAGAGTATTACTAAACTGAGAGAGTATTACTAAACTGAGAGAATATTACTCAACGGAGAAAATAATTACTCAACTGAGAGAGTATTACTAGACTGAGAGAGTATTACTCAACTGAGAGAATATTACTCACCGGAGAGATTATTACTCAACTGAGAGAGTGTTACTAAACGGAGAGAGTATTACTAAACTGAGAGAGTATTACTAAACTGAGAGAGTGTTAGTAGACTGAGAGAGTATTACTAAACTGAGAGAATATTACTAAACTGTGAGAGTATTACTAAACTGAGAGAGTATTACTCAACTGAGAGAGTATTACTAAACTGAGAGAGTGTTACTAGACTGAGAGAGTATTACTAAACTGAGAGAATATTACTAAACTGTGAGAGTATTACTAACCCGAGAGAGAATTACTAACCCGGGAGAGTATTACTAAACTAAGAGAATATTACTAAACTGAGAGAGTATTGCTAGACTGAGAGAGCTGAGAGAGTATTACTAGACTGAGAGAGTATTACTCAACTGAGAGAATATTACTAAACGGAGAGAACTGAGAGAATATTACTAAACTGAGAGAGTATTACTAAACTGAGAGAGTATTACTAAACTGAGAGAGTATTACTAAACTGAGAGAGTATTACTAAACTGAGAGAATATGACTAAACTGAGAGAATATTACTAAACTGAGAGAATATTACTAAACTGAGAGAGTATTACTAAACTGAGAGAGTATTACTAAACTGAGAGAATATTACTAAACTGTGAGAGTATTACTAAACTGAGAGAGTATTACTTACCCGAGAGAGTATTACTAAACCGAGAGAATATTACTAAACTGAGAGAATATTACTCAACTTAGAGAGTATTACTAAACTGAGAGAGTGTTACTAAACTGAGAGAATATTACTCAACGGAGAGAGCTGAGAGAGTATTACTAAACTGAGAGAATATTACTCACTGGAGAGATTATTACTAGACTGAGAGAGTATTACTAGACTGAGAGAGTATTACTCAACTGAGAGAATATTACTCACTGGAGAGATTATTACTCAACTGAGAGAGTATTACTAAACGGAGATAGAATTACTAAACTGAGAGTGTATTACTAGACTGAGAGAGTATTACTAAACTGAGAGAGTATTACTAAACTGAGGGTGTATTACTAAACCGAGAGAGTATTACTAACCTGAAAGAGTATTACTAAACTGAGATAATATTACTAAACTGTGAGAGTATTACTAACCCGAGAGAGTATTACTAACCCGAGAGAGTATTACTAAACTGGGAGAATATTACTAAATTGAGAGAGTATTGCTAGACTGAGAGAGTATTACTAGACTGAGAGAGTATTACTCAACTGAGAGAATATTACTCACCGGAGAGATTATTACTCAACTGAGAGAATATTACTAAACGGAGAGAGCTGAGCGAATATTACTAAACTGAGAGAATATTACTAAACTGAGAGAGTATTACTAAACTGAAAGAGTAATACTAAACTGAGAGAGTGTTACTAGACTGAGAGAGTATTACTAAACTGAGAGAATATTACTAAACTGAGAGAATATTACTAAACTAAGAGAATATTACTAAACTGAGAGAGTATTGCTAGACTGAGAGAGCTGAGAGAGTATTACTAGACTGAGAGAGTATTACTAAACTGAGAGAGTATTACTAAACTGAGAGAGTATAACTAAACTGAGAGAGTGTTACTAGACTGAGAGAGTATTACTAAACTGAGATAATATTACTAAACTGAGAGAGTATTACTAAACTGAGAGAGTATTACTAAACTGAGAGAATATTACTCAACGGAGAAAATAATTACTCAACTGAGAGAGTATTACTAGACTGAGAGAGTATTACTCAACTGAGAGAATATTACTCACCGGAGAGATTATTACTCAACTGAGAGAATATTACTAAACGGAGAGAGCTGAGCGAATATTACTAAACTGAGAGAATATTACTAAACTGAGAGAGTATTACTAAACTGAAAGAGTAATACTAAACTGAGAGAGTGTTACTAGACTGAGAGAGTATTACTAAACTGAGAGAATATTACTAAACTGAGAGAATATTACTAAACTAAGAGAATATTACTAAACTGAGAGAGTATTGCTAGACTGAGAGAGCTGAGAGAGTATTACTAGACTGAGAGAGTATTACTAAACTGAGAGAGTATTACTAAACTGAGAGAGTATAACTAAACTGAGAGAGTGTTACTAGACTGAGAGAGTATTACTAAACTGAGATAATATTACTAAACTGAGAGAGTATTACTAAACTGAGAGACTGTTACTAAACTGAGAGAATATTACTCAACGGAGAGAATATTACTCAACTGAGAGAGTATTACTAAACTGAGAGAGTATTACTAAACTGAGAGAATATTACTCAACGGAGAAAATAATTACTCAACTGAGAGAGTATTACTAGACTGAGAGAGTATTACTAAACTGAGAGAATATTACTCACCGGAGAGATTATTACTCAACTGAGAGAGTGTTACTAAACGGAGAGAGTATTACTAAACTGAGAGAGTATTACTAAACTGAGAGAGTGTTAGTAGACTGAGAGAGTATTACTAAACTGAGAGAATATTACTAAACTGTGAGAGTATTACTAAACTGAGAGAGTATTACTCAACTGAGAGAGTATTACTGAACCGGGAGAGTGTTACTAAACGGAGAGAGTATTACTTAACTGAGAGAGTATTACTAAACTGAACGAGTATTACAAAACTGAGAGAGTATTACTCAACTGAGAGAGTATTACTAAACTGAGAGAGTATTACTAAACTGAGAGAGTGTTACTAAACTGAGAGATTATTACTCAACTGAGAGAGTATTACTAAACTGAGAGAGCTGAGAGAGTATTACTAGACTGAGAGAGTATTACTCAACTGAGAGAATATTCATCACCGGAGAGATTATTACTAAACTGAGAGAGTGTTACTAGACTGAGAGAGTATTACTAAACTGAGAGAATATTACTAAACTGAGAGAATATTACTAAACTGAGAGAGTATTACTTACCTGAGAGAGTATTACTAAACTGAGAGAGTATTACTAAACTGAGAGAGTATTACTCAACTGAGAGAATGTTACTAAACTGAGAGATTATTACTCAACTGAGAGAGTATTACTAAACTGAGAGAGTATAACTCAACAGAGAGTATTACTAAACTGAGAGAGTATTACTAAACTGAAAGAGTGTTACTGAACTGAGAGAGTGTCACTAGACTGAGAGAGTTTTACTAAACTGAGAGAGTGTTACTAAACTGAGAGAGTATTACTAAACTGAGAGAGTATTACTAAACTGAGACAGTATTACTAGACTGAGAGAGTATTACTAAACGGAGAGAGTATTACTAAACTGAATTACGTTTTCTTCTGTTTGTTTTGTGTGAGTTATTTGCTACATTGTCACTGTTTACTAAACTAAGAGAATATTACTAAACTGAGAGAGTATTGCTAGACTGAGAGAGCTGAGAGAGTATTACTAGCCGGAGAGAGTATTACTCAACTGAGAGAATATTACTCACCGGAGAGATTATTACTCAACTGAGAGAATATTACTAAACGGAGAGAGCTGAGAGAATATTACTAAACTGAGAGAATATTACTAAACTGAGAGAGTATTACTAAAATGAGAGAGTGTTACTAAACTGAGGGTGTATTACTAAACCGAGAGAGTATTACTAACTTGAGAGAGTATTACTAAACTGAGAGAATATTACTAAACTGAGAGATTATTACTAAACTGAGAGAGTATTACTAAACTGAGGGAGTATTACTAAACCGAGAGAGTATTACTAACCTGAGAGAGTATTACTAAACTGAGAGAATATTACTAAACTGTGAGAGTATTACTAAACTGAGAGAGTATTACTAACCCGAGAGAGTATTACTAAACTGAGAGAATATTACTCAACTGAGAGAGTATTACTAAACTGAAAGACTGTTACTAAACTGAGAGAATATTACTCAACGGGGAGATTATTACTCAACTGAGAGAGTATTACTAAACTGAGAGAGTATTACTAAACTGAGAGAGTGTTACTAAACTGAGAGAGTGTTACTAAACTGAGAGAGTATTACTAAACTGAGAGAATATTACTAAACTGTGAGAGTATTACTAACCCGAGAGAGAATTACTAACCCGGGAGAGTATTACTAAACTAAGAGAATATTACTAAACTGAGAGAGTATTGCTAAACTGAGAGAGTATTACTAAACTGAGAGAGGATTACTAACCTGAGAGACTGTTACTAAACTGAGAGAATATTACTCAACGGAGAGATTATTACTCAACTGAGAGAATATTACTCACCGGAGAGATTATTACTCAACTGAGAGAATATTACTAAACGGAGAGAGCTGAGCGAATATTACTAAACTGAGAGAATATTACTAAACTGAGAGAGTATTACTAAACTGAAAGAGTAATACTAAACTGAGAGAGTGTTACTAGACTGAGAGAGTATTACTAAACTGAGAGAATATTACTAAACTGAGAGAGTATTACTAAACTGAGAGAGTATTACTAAACTGAGAGACTGTTACTAAACTGAGAGAATATTACTCAACGGAGAGAAAATTACTCAACTGAGAGAGTATTACTAAACTGAGAGAGTATTACTAAACTGAGAGAATATTACTCAACGGAGAAAATAATTACTCAACTGAGAGAGTATTACTAGACTGAGAGAGTATTACTCAACTGAGAGAATATTACTCACCGGAGAGATTATTACTCAACTGAGAGAGTGTTACTAAACGGAGAGAGTATTACTAAACTGAGAGAGTATTACTAAACTGAGAGAGTGTTAGTAGACTGAGCGAGTATTACTAAACTGAGAGAATATTACTAAACTGTGAGAGTATTACTAAACTGAGAGAGTATTACTCAACTGAGAGAGTATTACTGAACCGGGAGAGTGTTACTAAACGGAGAGAGTATTACTTAACTGAGCGAGTATTACTAAACTGAGCGAGTATTACTAAACTGAGAGAGTATTACTCAACTGAGAGAGTATTACTAAACTGAGAGAGTATTACTAAACTGAGAGAGTGTTACTAAACTGAGAGATTATTACTCAACTGAGAGAGTATTACTAAACTGAGAGAGCTGAGAGAGTATTACTAGACTGAGAGAGTATTACTCAACTGAGAGAATATTCATCACCGTAGAGATTATTACTAAACTGAGAGAGTGTTACTAGACTGAGAGAGTATTACTAAACTAAGAGAATATTACTAAACTGAGAGAATATTACTAAACAGAGAGAGTATTACTTACCTGAGAGAGTATAACTCAACAGAGAGTATTACTAAACTGAGAGATTATTACTAAACTGAAAGAGTGTTACTGAACTGAGAGAGTGTTACTAGACTGAGAGAGTTTTACTAAACTGAGAGAATGTTACTTGTTACTAAACTGAGAGAGTATTACTAAACTGATAGAGTATTACTAAACTGAGACAGTATTACTAGACTGAGAGAGTATTACTAAACGGAGAGAGTATTACTAAACTGAATTACGTTTTCTTCTGTTTGTTTTGTGTGAGTTATTTGCTACATTGTCACTGTTTACTAAACTAAGAGAATATTACTAAACTGAGAGAGTATTGCTAGACTGAGAGAGCTGAGAGAGTATTACTAGCCGGAGAGAGTATTACTCAACTGAGAGAATATTACTCACCGGAGAGATTATTACTCAACTGAGAGAATATTACTAAACGGAGAGAGGTGAGAGAATATTACTAAACTGAGAGAATATTACTAAACTGAGAGAGTATTACTAAAATGAGAGAGTGTTACTAAACTGAGGGTGTATTACTAAACCGAGAGAGTATTACTAACCTGAGAGAGTATTACTAAACTGAGAGAATATTACTAAACTGAGAGATTATTACTAAACTGTGAGAGCAGAGAGAATATTACTAAACTGAGAGAATATTATTAAACTGAGAGAGTATTACTAAACTGAGGGAGTATTACTAAACCGAGAGAGTATTACTAACCTGAGAGAGTATTACTAAACTGAGAGAATATTACTAAACTGTGAGAGTATTACTAAACTGAGAGAGTATTACTAACCCGAGAGAGTATTACTAAACTGAGAGAATATTACTCAACTGAGAGAGTATTACTAAACTGAGAGACTGTTACTAAACTGAGAGAATATTACTCAACGGGGAGATTATTACTCAACTGAGAGAGTATTACTAAACTGAGAGAGTATTACTAAACTGAGAGAGTGTTACTAAACTGAGAGAGTGTTACGAAACTGAGAGAGTATTACTAAACTGAGAGAATATTACTAAACTGTGAGAGTATTACTAACCCGAGAGAGAATTACTAACCCGGGAGAGTATTACTAAACTAAGAGAATATTACTAAACTGAGAGAGTATTGCTAAACTGAGAGAGTATTACTAAACTGAGAGAGGATTACTAACCTGAGAGACTGTTACTAAACTGAGAGAATATTACTCAACGGAGAGATTATTACTCAACTGAGAGAATATTACTCACCGGAGAGATTATTACTCAACTGAGAGAATATTACTAAACGGAGAGAGCTGAGCGAATATTACTAAACTGAGAGAATATTACTAAACTGAGAGAGTATTACTAAACTGAAAGAGTAATACTAAACTGAGAGAGTGTTACTAGACTGAGAGAGTATTACTAAACTGAGAGAATATTACTAAACTGAGAGAGTATTACTAAACTGAGAGAGTATTACTAAACTGAGAGACTGTTACTAAACTGAGAGAATATTACTCAACGGAGAGAAAATTACTCAACTGAGAGAGTATTACTAAACTGAGAGAGTATTACTAAACTGAGAGAATATTACTCAACGGAGAAAATAATTACTCAACTGAGAGAGTATTACTAGACTGAGAGAGTATTACTCAACTGAGAGAGTGTTACTAAACGGAGAGAGTATTACTAAACTGAGAGAGTATTACTAAACTGAGAGAGTGTTAGTAGACTGAGCGAGTATTACTAAACTGAGAGAATATTACTGAACTGTGAGAGTATTACTAAACTGAGAGAGTATTACTCAACTGAGAGAGTATTACTGAACCGGGAGAGTGTTACTAAACGGAGAGAGTATTACTTAACTGAGCGAGTATTACTAAACTGAGCGAGTATTACTAAACTGAGAGAGTATTACTCAACTGAGAGAGTATTACTAAACTGACAGAGTATTACTAAACTGAGAGAGTGTTACTAAACTGAGAGATTATTACTCAACTGAGAGAGTATTACTAAACTGAGAGAGCTGAGAGAGTATTACTAGACTGAGAGAGTATTACTCAACTGAGAGAATATTCATCACCGGAGAGATTATTACTAAACTGAGAGAGTGTTACTAGACTGAGAGAGTATTACTAAACTGAGAGAATATTACTAAACTGAGAGAATATTACTAAACAGAGAGAGTATTACTTACCTGAGAGAGTATTACTAAACTGAGAGAGTATTACTAAACTGAGAGAGTATTACTCAACTGAGAGAATGTTACTAAACTGAGAGATTATTACTCAACTGAGAGAGTATTACTAAACTGAGAGAGTATAACTCAACAGAGAGTATTACTAAACTGAGAGATTATTACTAAACTGAAAGAGTGTTACTGAACTGAGAGAGTGTTACTAGACTGAGAGAGTTTTACTAAACTGAGAGAATGTTACTAAACTGAGAGAGTATTACTAAACTGAGAGAGTGTTACTAAACTGAGAGAGTATTACTAACCCGAGAGAGTATTACTAAACTGAGAGAATATTACTAAACTGAGAGAATACGTTTTCTTCTGTTTGTTTTGTGTGAGTTATTTGCTACATTGTCACTGTTTACTAAACTAAGAGAATATTACTAAACTGAGAGAGTATTGCTAGACTGAGAGAGCTGAGAGAGTATTACTAGCCGGAGAGAGTATTACTCAACTGAGAGAATATTACTCACCGGAGAGATTATTACTCAACTGAGAGAATATTACTAAACGGAGAGAGCTGAGAGAATATTACTAAACTGAGAGAATATTACTAAACTGAGAGAGTATTACTAAAATGAGAGAGTGTTACTAAACTGAGGGTGTATTACTAAACCGAGAGAGTATTACTAACCTGAGAGAGTATTACTAAACTGAGAGATTATTACTAAACTGAGAGATTATTACTAAACTGAGAGAGCAGAGAGAATATTACTAAACTGAGAGAATATTATTAAACTGAGAGAGTATTACTAAACTGAGGGAGTATTACTAAACCGAGAGAGTATTACTAACCTGAGAGAGTATTACTAAACTGAGAGAATATTACTAAACTGTGAGAGTATTACTAAACTGAGAGAGTATTACTAACCCGAGAGAGTATTACTAAACTGAGAGAATATTACTCAACTGAGAGAGTATTACTAAACTGAGAGACTGTTACTAAACTGAGAGAATATTACTCAACGGGGAGATTATTACTCAACTGAGAGAGTATTACTAAACTGAGAGAGTATTACTAAACTGAGAGAGTGTTACTAAACTGAGAGAGTGTTACTAAACTGAGAGAGTATTACTAAACTGAGAGAATATTACTAAACTGTGAGAGTATTACTAACCCGAGAGAGAATTACTAACCCGGGAGAGTATTACTAAACTAAGAGAATATTACTAAACTGAGAGAGTATTGCTAAACTGAGAGAGTATTACTAAACTGAGAGAGGATTACTAACCTGAGAGACTGTTACTAAACTGAGAGAATATTACTCAACGGAGAGATTATTACTCACCGGAGAGATTATTACTCAACTGAGAGAATATTACTAAACGGAGAGAGCTGAGAGAATATTACTAAACTGAGAGAATATTACTAAACTGAGAGAGTATTACTAAAATGAGAGAGTGTTACTAAACTGAGGGTGTATTACTAAACCGAGAGAGTATTACTAACCTGAGAGAGTATTACTAAACTGAGAGAATATTACTAAACTGAGAGATTATTACTAAACTGAGAGAGCAGAGAGAATATTACTAAACTGAGAGAATATTATTAAACTGAGAGAGTATTACTAAACTGAGGGAGTATTACTAAACCGAGAGAGTATTACTAACCTGAGAGAGTATTACTAAACTGAGAGAATATTACTAAACTGTGAGAGTATTACTAAACTGAGAGAGTATTACTAACCCGAGAGAGTATTACTAAACTGAGAGAATATTACTCAACTGAGAGAGTATTACTAAACTGAGAGACTGTTACTAAACTGAGAGAATATTACTCAACGGGGAGATTATTACTCAACTGAGAGAGTATTACTAAACTGAGAGAGTATTACTAAACTGAGAGAGTGTTACTAAACTGAGAGAGTGTTACTAAACTGAGAGAGTATTACTAAACTGAGAGAATATTACTAAACTGTGAGAGTATTACTAACCCGAGAGAGAATTACTAACCCGGGAGAGTATTACTAAACTAAGAGAATATTACTAAACTGAGAGAGTATTGCTAAACTGAGAGAGTATTACTAAACTGAGAGAGGATTACTAACCTGAGAGACTGTTACTAAACTGAGAGAATATTACTCAACGGAGAGATTATTACTCAACTGAGAGAATATTACTCACCGGAGAGATTATTACTCAACTGAGAGAATATTACTAAACGGAGAGAGCTGAGAGAATATTACTAAACTGAGAGAATATTACTAAACTGAGAGAGTATTACTAAAATGAGAGAGTGTTACTAAACTGAGGGTGTATTACTAAACCGAGAGAGTATTACTAACCTGAGAGAGTATTACTAAACTGAGAGAATATTACTAAACTGAGAGAGTATTACTAACCCGAGAGAGTATTACTAAACTGAGAGAATATTACTCAACTGAGAGAGTATTACTAAACTGAGAGACTGTTACTAAACTGAGAGAATATTACTCAACGGGGAGATTATTACTCAACTGAGAGAGTATTACTAAACTGAGAGAGTATTACTAAACTGAGAGAGTGTTACTAAACTGAGAGAGTGTTACTAAACTGAGAGAGTATTACTAAACTGAGAGAATATTACTAAACTGTGAGAGTATTACTAACCCGAGAGAGAATTACTAAACCGAGAGAGTATTACTAAACTAAGAGAATATTACTAAACTGAGAGAGTATTGCTAAACTGAGAGAGTATTACTAAACTGAGAGAGGATTACTAACCTGAGAGACTGTTACTAAACTGAGAGAATATTACTCAACGGAGAGATTATTACTCAACTGAGAGAATATTACTCACCGGAGAGATTATTACTCAACTGAGAGAATATTACTAAACGGAGAGAGCTGAGAGAATATTACTAAACTGAGAGAATATTACTAAACTGAGAGAGTATTACTAAAATGAGAGAGTGTTACTAAACTGAGGGTGTATTACTAAACCGAGAGAGTATTACTAACCTGAGAGAGTATTACTAAACTGAGAGAATATTACTAAACTGAGAGATTATTACTAAACTGAGAGAGCAGAGAGAATATTACTAAACTGAGAGAATATTATTAAACTGAGAGAGTATTACTAAACTGAGGTAGTATTACTAAACCGAGAGAGTATTACTAACCTGAGAGAGTATTACTAAACTGAGAGAATATTACTAAACTGTGAGAGTATTACTAAACTGAGAGAGTATTACTAACCCGAGAGAGTATTACTAAACTGAGAGAATATTACTCAACTGAGAGAGTATTACTAAACTGAGAGACTGTTACTAAACTGAGATAATATTACTCAACGGGGAGATTATTACTCAACTGAGAGAGTATTACTAAACTGAGAGAGTGTTACTAAACTGAGAGAGTGTTACTAAACTGAGAGAGTATTACTAAACTGAGAGAGTATTACTAACCTGAGAGAGTATTACTAAACTGAGAGAGTATTACTAAACTGAGAGAGTATTACTAAACTGAGAGAGTATTACTAAACTGAGAGAATATTACTCAACGGAGAGATTATTACTCACCGGAGAGATTATTACTCACCGGAGAGATTATTACTCAACTGAGAGAATATTACTAAACAGAGAGAGCTGAGAGAATATTACTAAACTGAGAGAATATTACTAAACTGAGAGAGTATTACTAAACTGAGAGATTATTACTAAACTGAGAGAATATTACTAAACGGAGAGAGCTGAGAGAATATTACTAAACTGAGAGAATATTACTAAACTGAGAGAGTATTACTAAACTGAGAGAGTGTTACTAGACTGAGAGAGTATTACTTAACTGAGAGAGTATTACTAAACTGAGAGAGTATTACTAAACTGAGAGAGTATTACTCAACTGAGAGAATGTTACTAAACTGAGAGATTATTACTCAACTGAGAGAGTATTACTAAACTGAGAGAGTATAACTCAACTGAGAGAGTGTTACTAGACTGAGAGAGTATTACTAAACTGAGAGAGTGTTACTAAACTGAGAGAGTATTACTAAACTGAGAGAGTATTACTAAACTGAGACAGTATTACTAGACTGAGAGAGTATTACTAAACAGAGAGAGTATTACTAAACTGAATTACGTTTTCTTCTGTTTGTTTTGTGTGAGTTATTTGTTACATTGTCACTGTTTACTAAACTAAGAGAATATTACTAAACTGAGAGAGTATTGCTAGACTGAGAGAGCTGAGAGAGTATTACTAGCGTGAGAGAGTATTACTCAACTGAGAGAATTTTACTCACCGGAGAGATTATTACTCAACTGAGAGAATATTACTAAACGGAGAGAGCTGAGAGAATATTACTAAACTGAGAGAATATTACTAAACTGAGAGAGTATTACTAAACTGAGAGAGTGTTACTAGACTGAGAGAGTATTACTAAACTGAGAGAATATTACTAAACTGAGAGAATATTACTAAACTGAGAGAGTATTACTAAACTGAGAGAGTATTACTAAACTGAGGGTGTATTACTAAACCGAGAGAGAATTACTAACCTGAGAGAGTATTACTAAACTGAGAGAATATTACTAAACTGTGAGAGTATTACTAACCCGAGAGAGAATTACTAACCCGGGAGAGTATTACTAAACTAAGAGAATATTACTAAACTGAGAGAATATTACTAAACTGTGAGAGTATTACTAAACTGAGAGAGTATTACTAACCCGAGAGAGTATTACTAAACTGAGAGAATATTACTCAACTGAGAGAGTATTACTAAACTGAGAGACTGTTACTAAACTGAGAGAATATTACTCAACGGGGAGATTATTACTGAACTGAGAGAGTATTACTAAACTGAGAGAGTATTACTAAACTGAGAGAGTGTTACTAAACTGAGAGAGTGTTACTAAACTGAGAGAGTATTACTAAACTGAGAGAATATTACTAAACTGTGAGAGTATTACTAACCCGAGAGAGAATTACTAACCCGGGAGAGTATTACTAAACTAAGAAAATATTACTAAACTGAGAGAGTATTGCTAAACTGAGAGAGTATTACTAAACTGAGAGAGGATTACTAACCTGAGAGACTGTTACTAAACTGAGAGAATATTACTCAACGGAGAGATTATTACTCAACTGAGAGAATATTACTCACCGGAGAGATTATTACTCAACTGAGAGAATATTACTAAACGGAGAGAGCTGAGAGAATATTACTAAACTGAGAGAATATTACTAAACTGAGAGAGTATTACTAAAATGAGAGAGTGTTACTAAACTGAGGGTGTATTACTAAACCGAGAGAGTATTAAAAACCTGAGAGA
Organism: Salvelinus alpinus; assembly: GCF_045679555.1. Classification (NCBI taxonomy): domain Eukaryota; kingdom Metazoa; phylum Chordata; class Actinopteri; order Salmoniformes; family Salmonidae; genus Salvelinus; species Salvelinus alpinus. The sequence goes on along the minus strand of NC_092111.1, from coordinate 47,690,636 downwards.
GTATTACTAAACTGAGAGAATATTACTAAACTGAGAGATTATTACTAAACTGAGAGAGCAGAGAGAATATTACTAAACTGAGAGAATATTATTAAACTGAGAGAGTATTACTAAACTGAGGGAGTATTACTAAACCGAGAGAGTATTACTAACCTGAGAGAGTATTACTAAACTGAGAGAATATTACTAAACTGTGAGAGTATTACTAAACTGAGAGAGTATTACTAACCCGAGAGAGTATTACTAAACTGAGAGAATATTACTCAACTGAGAGAGTATTACTAAACTGAGAGACTGTTACTAAACTGAGAGAATATTACTCAACGGGGAGATTATTACTCAACTGAGAGAGTATTACTAAACTGAGAGAGTATTACTAAACTGAGAGAGTGTTACTAAACTGAGAGAGTGTTACTAAACTGAGAGAGTATTACTAAACTGAGAGAATATTACTAAACTGAGAGAGTATTGCTAAACTGAGAGAGTATTACTAAACTGAGAGAGGATTACTAACCTGAGAGACTGTTACTAAACTGAGAGAATATTACTCAACGGAGAGATTATTACTCACCGGAGAGATTATTACTCACCGGAGAGATTATTACTCAACTGAGAGAATATTACTAAACAGAGAGAGCTGAGAGAATATTACTAAACTGAGAGAATATTACTAAACTGAGAGAGTATTACTAAACTGAGAGATTATTACTAAACTGAGAGAATATTACTAAACGGAGAGAGCTGAGAGAATATTACTAAACTGAGAGAATATTGCTAAACTGAGAGAGTATTACTAAACTGAGAGAGTATTACTAAACTGAGAGAGTGTTACTAGACTGAGAGAGTATTACTTAACTGAGAGAGTATTACTAAACTGAGAGAGTATTACTCAACTGAGAGAATGTTACTAAACTGAGAGATTATTACTCAACTGAGAGAGTATTACTAAACTGAGAGAGTATTACTAAACTGAGAGAGTGTTACTAAACTGAGAGAGTGTTACTAAACTGAGAGAGTATTACTAAACTGAGAGAGTATTACTAAACTGAGAGAGTATTACTAAACTGAGAGAGTATTACTAAACTGAGAGAGTATTACTAAACTAAGAAAATATTACTAAACTGAGAGAGTATTGCTAAACTGAGAGAGTATTACTAAACTGAGAGAGGATTACTAACCTGAGAGACTGTTACTAAACTGAGAGAATATTACTCAACGGAGAGATTATTACTCAACTGAGAGAATATTACTCACCGGAGAGATTATTACTCAACTGAGAGAATATTACTAAACGGAGAGAGCTGAGAGAATATTACTAAACTGAGAGAATATTACTAAACTGAGAGAGTATTACTAAAATGAGAGAGTGTTACTAAACTGAGGGTGTATTACTAAACCGAGAGAGTATTAAAAACCTGAGAGAGTATTACTAAACTGAGAGAATATTACTAAACTGAGAGATTATTACTAAACTGAGAGAGCAGAGAGAATATTACTAAACTGAGAGAATATTATTAAACTGAGAGAGTATTACTAAACTGAGGGAGTATTACTAAACCGAGAGAGTATTACTAACCTGAGAGAGTATTACTAAACTGAGAGAATATTACTAAACTGTGAGAGTATTACTAAACTGAGAGAGTATTACTAACCCGAGAGAGTATTACTAAACTGAGAGAATATTACTCAACTGAGAGAGTATTACTAAACTGAGAGACTGTTACTAAACCGAGAGAATATTACTCAACGGGGAGATTATTACTCAACTGAGAGAGTATTACTAAACTGAGAGAGTATTACTAAACTGAGAGAGTGTTACTAAACTGAGAGAGTGTTACTAAACTGAGAGAGTATTACTAAACTGAGAGAATATTACTAAACTGAGAGAGTATTGCTAAACTGAGAGAGTATTACTAAACTGAGAGAGGATTACTAACCTGAGAGACTGTTACTAAACTGAGAGAATATTACTCAACGGAGAGATTATTACTCACCGGAGAGATTATTACTCACCGGAGAGATTATTACTCAACTGAGAGAATATTACTAAACAGAGAGAGCTGAGAGAATATTACTAAACTGAGAGAATATTACTAAACTGAGAGAGTATTACTAAACTGAGAGATTATTACTAAACTGAGAGAATATTACTAAACGGAGAGAGCTGAGAGAATATTACTAAACTGAGAGAATATTGCTAAACTGAGAGAGTATTACTAAACTGAGAGAGTATTACTAAACTGAGAGAGTGTTACTAGACTGAGAGAGTATTACTTAACTGAGAGAGTATTACTAAACTGAGAGAGTATTACTAAACTGAGAGAGTATTACTCAACTGAGAGAATGTTACTAAACTGAGAGATTATTACTCAACTGAGAGAGTATTACTAAACTGAGAGAGTATAACTCAACTGAGAGAGTGTTACTAGACTGAGAGAGTATTACTAAACTGAGAGAGTGTTACTAAACTGAGAGAGTATTACTAAACTGAGAGAGTATTACTAAACTGAGACAGTATTACTAGACTGAGAGAGTATTACTAAACAGAGAGAGTATTACTAAACTGAATTACGTTTTCTTCTGTTTGTTTTGTGTGAGTTATTTGTTACATTGTCACTGTTTACTAAACTAAGAGAATATTACTAAACTGAGAGAGTATTGCTAGACTGAGAGAGCTGAGAGAGTATTACTAGCGTGAGAGAGTATTACTCAACTGAGAGAATATTACTCACCGGAGAGATTATTACTCAACTGAGAGAATATTACTAAACGGAGAGAGCTGAGAGAATATTACTAAACTGAGAGAATATTACTAAACTGAGAGATTATTACTAAACTGAGAGAATATTACTAAACGGAGAGAGCTGAGAGAATATTACTAAACTGAGAGAATATTGCTAAACTGAGAGAGTATTACTAAACTGAGAGAGTATTACTAAACTGAGAGAGTGTTACTAGACTGAGAGAGTATTACTTAACTGAGAGAGTATTACTAAACTGAGAGAGTATTACTAAACTGAGAGAGTATTACTCAACTGAGAGAATGTTACTAAACTGAGAGATTATTACTCAACTGAGAGAGTATTACTAAACTGAGAGAGTATAACTCAACTGAGAGAGTGTTACTAGACTGAGAGAGTATTACTAAACTGAGAGAGTGTTACTAAACTGAGAGAATATTACTCAACGGAGAGAAAATTACTCAACTGAGAGAGTATTACTAAACTGAGAGAGTATTACTAAACTGAGAGAATATTACTCAACGGAGAAAATAATTACTCAACTGAGAGAGTATTACTAGACTGAGAGAGTATTACTCAACTGAGAGAGTGTTACTAAACGGAGAGAGTATTACTAAACTGAGAGAGTATTACTAAACTGAGAGAGTGTTAGTAGACTGAGCGAGTATTACTAAACTGAGAGAATATTACTGAACTGTGAGAGTATTACTAAACTGAGAGAGTATTACTCAACTGAGAGAGTATTACTGAACCGGGAGAGTGTTACTAAACTGAGAGAGTATTACTAAACTGAGAGAGTATTACTAAACTGAGCGAATATTACTAAACTGAGAGAATATTACTAAACTGAGAGAGTATTACTAAACTGACAGAGTATTACTAAACTGAGAGAGTATTACTAAACTGAGAGATTATTACTCAACTGAGAGAGTATTACTAAACTGAGAGAGCTGAGAGAGTATTACTAGACTGAGAGAGTATTACTCAACTGAGAGAATATTCATCACCGGAGAGATTATTACTAAACTGAGAGAGTGTTACTAGACTGAGAGAGTATTACTAAACTGAGAGAATATTACTAAACTGAGAGAATATTACTAAACAGAGAGAGTATTACTTACCTGAGAGAGTATTACTAAACTGAGAGAGTATTACTAAACTGAGAGAGTATTACTCAACTGAGAGAATGTTACTAAACTGAGAGATTATTACTCAACTGAGAGAGTATTACTAAACTGAGAGAGTATAACTCAACAGAGAGTATTACTAAACTGAGAGATTATTACTAAACTGAAAGAGTGTTACTGAACTGAGAGAGTGTTACTAGACTGAGAGAGTTTTACTAAACTGAGAGAATGTTACTAAACTGAGAGAGTATTACTAAACTGATAGAGTATTACTAAACTGAGACAGTATTACTAGACTGAGAGAGTATTACTAAACGGAGAGAGTATTACTAAACTGAATTACGTTTTCTTCTGTTTGTTTTGTGTGAGTTATTTGCTACATTGTCACTGTTTACTAAACTAAGAGAATATTACTAAACTGAGAGAGTATTGCTAGACTGAGAGAGCTGAGAGAGTATTACTAGCCGGAGAGAGTATTACTCAACTGAGAGAATATTACTCACCGGAGAGATTATTACTCAACTGAGAGAATATTACTAAACGGAGAGAGCTGAGAGAATATTACTAAACTGAGAGAATATTACTAAACTGAGAGAGTATTACTAAAATGAGAGAGTGTTACTAAACTGAGGGTGTATTACTAAACCGAGAGAGTATTACTAACCTGAGAGAGTATTACTAAACTGAGAGATTATTACTAAACTGAGAGATTATTACTAAACTGAGAGAGCAGAGAGAATATTACTAAACTGAGAGAATATTATTAAACTGAGAGAGTATTACTAAACTGAGGGAGTATTACTAAACCGAGAGAGTATTACTAACCTGAGAGAGTATTACTAAACTGAGAGAATATTACTAAACTGTGAGAGTATTACTAAACTGAGAGAGTATTACTAACCCGAGAGAGTATTACTAAACTGAGAGAATATTACTCAACTGAGAGAGTATTACTAAACTGAGAGACTGTTACTAAACTGAGAGAATATTACTCAACGGGGAGATTATTACTCAACTGAGAGAGTATTACTAAACTGAGAGAGTATTACTAAACTGAGAGAGTGTTACTAAACTGAGAGAGTGTTACTAAACTGAGAGAGTATTACTAAACTGAGAGAATATTACTAAACTGTGAGAGTATTACTAACCCGAGAGAGAATTACTAACCCGGGAGAGTATTACTAAACTAAGAGAATATTACTAAACTGAGAGAGTATTGCTAAACTGAGAGAGTATTACTAAACTGAGAGAGGATTACTAACCTGAGAGACTGTTACTAAACTGAGAGAATATTACTCAACGGAGAGATTATTACTCACCGGAGAGATTATTACTCAACTGAGAGAATATTACTAAACGGAGAGAGCTGAGAGAATATTACTAAACTGAGAGAATATTACTAAACTGAGAGAGTATTACTAAAATGAGAGAGTGTTACTAAACTGAGGGTGTATTACTAAACCGAGAGAGTATTACTAACCTGAGAGAGTATTACTAAACTGAGAGAATATTACTAAACTGAGAGATTATTACTAAACTGAGAGAGCAGAGAGAATATTACTAAACTGAGAGAATATTATTAAACTGAGAGAGTATTACTAAACTGAGGGAGTATTACTAAACCGAGAGAGTATTACTAACCTGAGAGAGTATTACTAAACTGAGAGAATATTACTAAACTGTGAGAGTATTACTAAACTGAGAGAGTATTACTAACCCGAGAGAGTATTACTAAACTGAGAGAATATTACTCAACTGAGAGAGTATTACTAAACTGAGAGACTGTTACTAAACTGAGAGAATATTACTCAACGGGGAGATTATTACTCAACTGAGAGAGTATTACTAAACTGAGAGAGTATTACTAAACTGAGAGAGTGTTACTAAACTGAGAGAGTGTTACTAAACTGAGAGAGTATTACTAAACTGAGAGAATATTACTAAACTGTGAGAGTATTACTAACCCGAGAGAGAATTACTAACCCGGGAGAGTATTACTAAACTAAGAGAATATTACTAAACTGAGAGAGTATTGCTAAACTGAGAGAGTATTACTAAACTGAGAGAGGATTACTAACCTGAGAGACTGTTACTAAACTGAGAGAATATTACTCAACGGAGAGATTATTACTCAACTGAGAGAATATTACTCACCGGAGAGATTATTACTAAACTGAGAGAATATTACTAAACTGTGAGAGTGTTACTGAGAGAATATTACTAAACTGAGAGAGTATTACTAAACTGAGAGAGTATTACTAAAATGAGAGAGTGTTACTAAACTGAGGGTGTATTACTAAACCGAGAGAGTATTACTAACCTGAGAGAGTATTACTAAACTGAGAGAATATTACTAAACTGAGAGAGTATTACTAACCCGAGAGAGTATTACTAAACTGAGAGAATATTACTCAACTGAGAGAGTATTACTAAACTGAGAGACTGTTACTAAACTGAGAGAATATTACTCAACGGGGAGATTATTACTCAACTGAGAGAGTATTACTAAACTGAGAGAGTATTACTAAACTGAGAGAGTGTTACTAAACTGAGAGAGTGTTACTAAACTGAGAGAGTATTACTAAACTGAGAGAATATTACTAAACTGTGAGAGTATTACTAACCCGAGAGAGAATTACTAACCCGGGAGAGTATTACTAAACTAAGAGAATATTACTAAACTGAGAGAGTATTGCTAAACTGAGAGAGTATTACTAAACTGAGAGAGGATTACTAACCTGAGAGACTGTTACTAAACTGAGAGAATATTACTCAACGGAGAGATTATTACTCAACTGAGAGAATATTACTCACCGGAGAGATTATTACTCAACTGAGAGAATATTACTAAACGGAGAGAGCTGAGAGAATATTACTAAACTGAGAGAATATTACTAAACTGAGAGAGTATTACTAAAATGAGAGAGTGTTACTAAACTGAGGGTGTATTACTAAACCGAGAGAGTATTACTAACCTGAGAGAGTATTACTAAACTGAGAGAGTATTACTAAACTGAGAGAGTATTACTAACCTGAGAGAGTATTACTAAACTGAGAGAATATTACTAAACTGAGAGAGTATTACTAAACTGAGGTAGTATTACTAAACCGAGAGAGTATTACTAACCTGAGAGAGTATTACTAAACTGAGAGAATATTACTAAACTGTGAGAGTATTACTAAACTGAGAGAGTATTACTAACCCGAGAGAGTATTACTAAACTGAGAGAATATTACTCAACTGAGAGAGTATTACTAAACTGAGAGACTGTTACTAAACTGAGATAATATTACTCAACGGGGAGATTATTACTCAACTGAGAGAGTATTACTAAACTGAGAGAGTGTTACTAAACTGAGAGAGTGTTACTAAACTGAGAGAGTATTACTAAACTGAGAGAATATTACTAAACTGAGAGAGTATTGCTAAACTGAGAGAGTATTACTAAACTGAGAGAGGATTACTAACCTGAGAGACTGTTACTAAACTGAGAGAATATTACTCAACGGAGAGATTATTACTCACCGGAGAGATTATTACTCACCGGAGAGATTATTACTCAACTGAGAGAATATTACTAAACAGAGAGAGCTGAGAGAATATTACTAAACTGAGAGAATATTACTAAACTGAGAGAGTATTACTAAACTGAGAGATTATTACTAAACTGAGAGAATATTACTAAACGGAGAGAGCTGAGAGAATATTACTAAACTGAGAGAATATTACTAAACTGAGAGAGTATTACTAAACTGAGAGAGTGTTACTAGACTGAGAGAGTATTACTTAACTGAGAGAGTATTACTAAACTGAGAGAGTATTACTAAACTGAGAGAGTATTACTCAACTGAGAGAATGTTACTAAACTGAGAGATTATTACTCAACTGAGAGAGTATTACTAAACTGAGAGAGTATAACTCAACTGAGAGAGTGTTACTAGACTGAGAGAGTATTACTAAACTGAGAGAGTGTTACTAAACTGAGAGAGTATTACTAAACTGAGAGAGTATTACTAAACTGAGACAGTATTACTAGACTGAGAGAGTATTACTAAACAGAGAGAGTATTACTAAACTGAATTACGTTTTCTTCTGTTTGTTTTGTGTGAGTTATTTGTTACATTGTCACTGTTTACTAAACTAAGAGAATATTACTAAACTGAGAGAGTATTGCTAGACTGAGAGAGCTGAGAGAGTATTACTAGCGTGAGAGAGTATTACTCAACTGAGAGAATTTTACTCACCGGAGAGATTATTACTCAACTGAGAGAATATTACTAAACGGAGAGAGCTGAGAGAATATTACTAAACTGAGAGAATATTACTAAACTGAGAGAGTATTACTAAACTGAGAGAGTGTTACTAGACTGAGAGAGTATTACTAAACTGAGAGAATATTACTAAACTGAGAGAATATTACTAAACTGAGAGAGTATTACTAAACTGAGAGAGTATTACTAAACTGAGGGTGTATTACTAAACCGAGAGAGAATTACTAACCTGAGAGAGTATTACTAAACTGAGAGAATATTACTAAACTGTGAGAGTATTACTAACCCGAGAGAGAATTACTAACCCGGGAGAGTATTACTAAACTAAGAGAATATTACTAAACTGAGAGAATATTACTAAACTGTGAGAGTATTACTAAACTGAGAGAGTATTACTAACCCGAGAGAGTATTACTAAACTGAGAGAATATTACTCAACTGAGAGAGTATTACTAAACTGAGAGACTGTTACTAAACTGAGAGAATATTACTCAACGGGGAGATTATTACTGAACTGAGAGAGTATTACTAAACTGAGAGAGTATTACTAAACTGAGAGAGTGTTACTAAACTGAGAGAGTGTTACTAAACTGAGAGAGTATTACTAAACTGAGAGAATATTACTAAACTGTGAGAGTATTACTAACCCGAGAGAGAATTACTAACCCGGGAGAGTATTACTAAACTAAGAAAATATTACTAAACTGAGAGAGTATTGCTAAACTGAGAGAGTATTACTAAACTGAGAGAGGATTACTAACCTGAGAGACTGTTACTAAACTGAGAGAATATTACTCAACGGAGAGATTATTACTCAACTGAGAGAATATTACTCACCGGAGAGATTATTACTCAACTGAGAGAATATTACTAAACGGAGAGAGCTGAGAGAATATTACTAAACTGAGAGAATATTACTAAACTGAGAGAGTATTACTAAAATGAGAGAGTGTTACTAAACTGAGGGTGTATTACTAAACCGAGAGAGTATTAAAAACCTGAGAGAGTATTACTAAACTGAGAGAATATTACTAAACTGAGAGATTATTACTAAACTGAGAGAGCAGAGAGAATATTACTAAACTGAGAGAATATTATTAAACTGAGAGAGTATTACTAAACTGAGGGAGTATTACTAAACCGAGAGAGTATTACTAACCTGAGAGAGTATTACTAAACTGAGAGAATATTACTAAACTGTGAGAGTATTACTAAACTGAGAGAGTATTACTAACCCGAGAGAGTATTACTAAACTGAGAGAATATTACTCAACTGAGAGAGTATTACTAAACTGAGAGACTGTTACTAAACTGAGAGAATATTACTCAACGGGGAGATTATTACTCAACTGAGAGAGTATTACTAAACTGAGAGAGTATTACTAAACTGAGAGAGTGTTACTAAACTGAGAGAGTGTTACTAAACTGAGAGAGTATTACTAAACTGAGAGAATATTACTAAACTGAGAGAGTATTGCTAAACTGAGAGAGTATTACTAAACTGAGAGAGGATTACTAACCTGAGAGACTGTTACTAAACTGAGAGAATATTACTCAACGGAGAGATTATTACTCACCGGAGAGATTATTACTCACCGGAGAGATTATTACTCAACTGAGAGAATATTACTAAACAGAGAGAGCTGAGAGAATATTACTAAACTGAGAGAATATTACTAAACTGAGAGAGTATTACTAAACTGAGAGATTATTACTAAACTGAGAGAATATTACTAAACGGAGAGAGCTGAGAGAATATTACTAAACTGAGAGAATATTGCTAAACTGAGAGAGTATTACTAAACTGAGAGAGTATTACTAAACTGAGAGAGTGTTACTAGACTGAGAGAGTATTACTTAACTGAGAGAGTATTACTAAACTGAGAGAGTATTACTCAACTGAGAGAATGTTACTAAACTGAGAGATTATTACTCAACTGAGAGAGTATTACTAAACTGAGAGAGTATTACTAAACTGAGAGAGTGTTACTAAACTGAGAGAGTGTTACTAAACTGAGAGAGTATTACTAAACTGAGAGAATATTACTAAACTGTGAGAGTATTACTAACCCGAGAGAGAATTACTAACCCGGGAGAGTATTACTAAACTAAGAAAATATTACTAAACTGAGAGAGTATTGCTAAACTGAGAGAGTATTACTAAACTGAGAGAGGATTACTAACCTGAGAGACTGTTACTAAACTGAGAGAATATTACTCAACGGAGAGATTATTACTCAACTGAGAGAATATTACTCACCGGAGAGATTATTACTCAACTGAGAGAATATTACTAAACGGAGAGAGCTGAGAGAATATTACTAAACTGAGAGAATATTACTAAACTGAGAGAGTATTACTAAAATGAGAGAGTGTTACTAAACTGAGGGTGTATTACTAAACCGAGAGAGTATTAAAAACCTGAGAGAGTATTACTAAACTGAGAGAATATTACTAAACTGAGAGATTATTACTAAACTGAGAGAGCAGAGAGAATATTACTAAACTGAGAGAATATTATTAAACTGAGAGAGTATTACTAAACTGAGGGAGTATTACTAAACCGAGAGAGTATTACTAACCTGAGAGAGTATTACTAAACTGAGAGAATATTACTAAACTGTGAGAGTATTACTAAACTGAGAGAGTATTACTAACCCGAGAGAGTATTACTAAACTGAGAGAATATTACTCAACTGAGAGAGTATTACTAAACTGAGAGACTGTTACTAAACCGAGAGAATATTACTCAACGGGGAGATTATTACTCAACTGAGAGAGTATTACTAAACTGAGAGAGTATTACTAAACTGAGAGAGTGTTACTAAACTGAGAGAGTGTTACTAAACTGAGAGAGTATTACTAAACTGAGAGAATATTACTAAACTGAGAGAGTATTGCTAAACTGAGAGAGTATTACTAAACTGAGAGAGGATTACTAACCTGAGAGACTGTTACTAAACTGAGAGAATATTACTCAACGGAGAGATTATTACTCACCGGAGAGATTATTACTCACCGGAGAGATTATTACTCAACTGAGAGAATATTACTAAACAGAGAGAGCTGAGAGAATATTACTAAACTGAGAGAATATTACTAAACTGAGAGAGTATTACTAAACTGAGAGATTATTACTAAACTGAGAGAATATTACTAAACGGAGAGAGCTGAGAGAATATTACTAAACTGAGAGAATATTGCTAAACTGAGAGAGTATTACTAAACTGAGAGAGTATTACTAAACTGAGAGAGTGTTACTAGACTGAGAGAGTATTACTTAACTGAGAGAGTATTACTAAACTGAGAGAGTATTACTAAACTGAGAGAGTATTACTCAACTGAGAGAATGTTACTAAACTGAGAGATTATTACTCAACTGAGAGAGTATTACTAAACTGAGAGAGTATAACTCAACTGAGAGAGTGTTACTAGACTGAGAGAGTATTACTAAACTGAGAGAGTGTTACTAAACTGAGAGAGTATTACTAAACTGAGAGAGTATTACTAAACTGAGACAGTATTACTAGACTGAGAGAGTATTACTAAACAGAGAGAGTATTACTAAACTGAATTACGTTTTCTTCTGTTTGTTTTGTGTGAGTTATTTGTTACATTGTCACTGTTTACTAAACTAAGAGAATATTACTAAACTGAGAGAGTATTGCTAGACTGAGAGAGCTGAGAGAGTATTACTAGCGTGAGAGAGTATTACTCAACTGAGAGAATATTACTCACCGGAGAGATTATTACTCAACTGAGAGAATATTACTAAACGGAGAGAGCTGAGAGAATATTACTAAACTGAGAGAATATTACTAAACTGAGAGAGTATTACTAAACTGAGAGAGTGTTACTAGACTGAGAGAGTATTACTAAACTGAGAGAATATTACTAAACTGAGAGAATATTACTAAACTGAGAGAGTATTACTAAACTGAGAGAGATTTACTAAACTGAGGGTGTATTACTAAACCGAGAGAGTATTACTAACCTGAGAGAGTATTACTAAACTGAGAGAATATTACTAAACTGTGAGAGTATTACTAACCCGAGAGAGAATTACTAACCCGGGAGAGTATTACTAAACTAAGAGAATATTACTAAACTGAGAGAATATTACTAAACTGTGAGAGTATTACTAAACTGAGAGAGTATTACTAACCCGAGAGAGTATTACTAAACTGAGAGAATATTACTCAACTGAGAGAGTATTACTAAACTGAGAGACTGTTACTAAACTGAGAGAATATTACTCAACGGGGAGATTATTACTCAACTGAGAGAGTATTACTAAACTGAGAGAGTATTACTAAACTGAGAGAGTGTTACTAAACTGAGAGAGTGTTACTAAACTGAGAGAGTATTACTAAACTGAGAGAATATTACTAAACTGTGAGAGTATTACTAACCCGAGAGAGAATTACTAACCCGGGAGAGTATTACTAAACTAAGAGAATATTACTAAACTGAGAGAGTATTGCTAAACTGAGAGAGTATTACTAAACTGAGAGAGGATTACTAACCTGAGAGACTGTTACTAAACTGAGAGAATATTACTCAACGGAGAGATTATTACTCAACTGAGAGAATATTACTCACCGGAGAGATTATTACTCAACTGAGAGAATATTACTAAACGGAGAGAGCTGAGAGAATATTACTAAACTGAGAGAATATTACTAAACTGAGAGAGTATTACTAAAATGAGAGAGTGTTACTAAACTGAGGGTGTATTACTAAACCGAGAGAGTATTACTAACCTGAGAGAGTATTACTAAACTGAGAGAATATTACTAAACTGAGAGATTATTACTAAACTGAGAGAGCAGAGAGAATATTACTAAACTGAGAGAATATTATTAAACTGAGAGAGTATTACTAAACTGAGGGAGTATTACTAAACCGAGAGAGTATTACTAACCTGAGAGAGTATTACTAAACTGAGAGAATATTACTAAACTGTGAGAGTATTACTAAACTGAGAGAGTATTACTAACCCGAGAGAGTATTACTAAACTGAGAGAATATTACTCAACTGAGAGAGTATTACTAAACTGAGAGACTGTTACTAAACTGAGAGAATATTACTCAACGGGGAGATTATTACTCAACTGAGAGAGTATTACTAAACTGAGAGAGTATTACTAAACTGAGAGAGTGTTACTAAACTGAGAGAGTGTTACTAAACTGAGAGAGTATTACTAAACTGAGAGAATATTACTAAACTGAGAGAGTATTGCTAAACTGAGAGAGTATTACTAAACTGAGAGAGGATTACTAACCTGAGAGACTGTTACTAAACTGAGAGAATATTACTCAACGGAGAGATTATTACTCACCGGAGAGATTATTACTCACCGGAGAGATTATTACTCAACTGAGAGAATATTACTAAACAGAGAGAGCTGAGAGAATATTACTAAACTGAGAGAATATTACTAAACTGAGAGAGTATTACTAAACTGAGAGATTATTACTAAACTGAGAGAATATTACTAAACGGAGAGAGCTGAGAGAATATTACTAAACTGAGAGAATATTGCTAAACTGAGAGAGTATTACTAAACTGAGAGAGTATTACTAAACTGAGAGAGTGTTACTAGACTGAGAGAGTATTACTTAACTGAGAGAGTATTACTAAACTGAGAGAGTATTACTAAACTGAGAGAGTATTACTCAACTGAGAGAATGTTACTAAACTGAGAGATTATTACTCAACTGAGAGAGTATTACTAAACTGAGAGAGTATAACTCAACTGAGAGAGTGTTACTAGACTGAGAGAGTATTACTAAACTGAGAGAGTGTTACTAAACTGAGAGAGTATTACTAAACTGAGAGAGTATTACTAAACTGAGAGAGTATTACTAGACTGAGAGAGTATTACTAAACAGAGAGAGTATTACTAAACTGAATTACGTTTTCTTCTGTTTGTTTTGTGTGAGTTACTACATTGTCACTGTTTACTAAACTAAGAGAATATTACTAAACTGAGAGAGTATTGCTAGACTGAGAGAGCTGAGAGAGTATTACTAGCGTGAGAGAGTATTACTCAACTGAGAGAATATTACTCACCGGAGAGATTATTACTCAACTGAGAGAATATTACTAAACGGAGAGAGCTGAGAGAATATTACTAAACTGAGAGAATATTACTAAACTGAGAGAGTATTACTAAACTGAGAGAGTGTTACTAGACTGAGAGAGTATTACTAAACTGAGAGAATATTACTAAACTGAGAGAGTATTACTAAACTGAGAGAGTATTACTAAACTGAGACAGTATTACTAGACTGAGAGAGTATTACTAAACAGAGAGAGTATTACTAAACTGAATTACGTTTTCTTCTGTTTGTTTTGTGTGAGTTATTTGTTACATTGTCACTGTTTACTAAACTAAGAGAATATTACTAAACTGAGAGAGTATTGCTAGACTGAGAGAGCTGAGAGAGTATTACTAGCGTGAGAGAGTATTACTCAACTGAGAGAATATTACTCACCGGAGAGATTATTACTCAACTGAGAGAATATTACTAAACGGAGAGAGCTGAGAGAATATTACTAAACTGAGAGAATATTACTAAACTGAGAGAGTATTACTAAACTGAGAGAGTGTTACTAGACTGAGAGAGTATTACTAAACTGAGAGAATATTACTAAACTGAGAGAATATTACTAAACTGAGAGAGTATTACTAAACTGAGAGAGTAATACTAAACTGAGGGTGTATTACTAAACCGAGAGAGTATTACTAACCTGAGAGAGTATTACTAAACTGAGAGAATATTACTAAACTGTGAGAGTATTACTAACCCGAGAGAGAATTACTAACCCGGGAGAGTATTACTAAACTAAGAGAATATTACTAAACTGAGAGAATATTACTAAACTGTGAGAGTATTACTAAACTGAGAGAGTATTACTAACCCGAGAGAGTATTACTAAACTGAGAGAATATTACTCAACTGAGAGAGTATTACTAAACTGAGAGACTGTTACTAAACTGAGAGAATATTACTCAACGGGGAGATTATTACTCAACTGAGAGAGTATTACTAAACTGAGAGAGTATTACTAAACTGAGAGAGTGTTACTAAACTGAGAGAGTGTTACTAAACTGAGAGAGTATTACTAAACTGAGAGAATATTACTAAACTGTGAGAGTATTACTAACCCGAGAGAGAATTACTAACCCGGGAGAGTATTACTAAACTAAGAGAATATTACTAAACTGAGAGAGTATTGCTAAACTGAGAGAGTATTACTAAACTGAGAGAGGATTACTAACCTGAGAGACTGTTACTAAACTGAGAGAATATTACTCAACGGAGAGATTATTACTCAACTGAGAGAATATTACTCACCGGAGAGATTATTACTCAACTGAGAGAATATTACTAAACGGAGAGAGCTGAGAGAATATTACTAAACTGAGAGAATATTACTAAACTGAGAGAGTATTACTAAAATGAGAGAGTGTTACTAAACTGAGGGTGTATTACTAAACCGAGAGAGTATTACTAACCTGAGAGAGTATTACTAAACTGAGAGAATATTACTAAACTGAGAGATTATTACTAAACTGAGAGAGCAGAGAGAATATTACTAAACTGAGAGAATATTATTAAACTGAGAGAGTATTACTAAACTGAGGGAGTATTACTAAAACGAGAGAGTATTACTAACCTGAGAGAGTATTACTAAACTGAGAGAATATTACTAAACTGTGAGAGTATTACTAAACTGAGAGAGTATTACTAACCCGAGAGAGTATTACTAAACTGAGAGAATATTACTCAACTGAGAGAGTATTACTAAACTGAGAGACTGTTACTAAACTGAGAGAATATTACTCAACGGGGAGATTATTACTCAACTGAGAGAGTATTACTAAACTGAGAGAGTATTACTAAACTGAGAGAGTGTTACTAAACTGAGAGAGTGTTACTAAACTGAGAGAGTATTACTAAACTGAGAGAATATTACTAAACTGTGAGAGTATTACTAACCCAAGAGAGAATTACTAACCCGGGAGACTATTACTAAACTAAGAGAATATTACTAAACTGAGAGAGTATTGCTAAACTGAGAGAGTATTACTAAACTGAGAGAGGATTACTAACCTGAGAGACTGTTACTAAACTGAGAGAATATTACTCAACGGAGAGATTATTACTCACCGGAGAGATTATTACTCACCGGAGAGATTATTACTCAACTGAGAGAATATTACTAAACAGAGAGAGCTGAGAGAATATTACTAAACTGAGAGAATATTACTAAACTGAGAGAGTATTACTAAACTGAGAGATTATTACTAAACTGAGAGAATATTACTAAACGGAGAGAGCTGAGAGAATATTACTAAACTGAGAGAATATTACTAAACTGAGAGAGTATTACTAAACTGAGAGGGTATTACTAAACTGAGAGAGTGTTACTAGACTGAGAGAGTATTACTTAACTGAGAGAGTATTACTAAACTGAGAGAGTATTACTAAACTGAGAGAGTATTACTCAACTGAGAGAATGTTACTAAACTGAGAGATTATTACTCAACTGAGAGAGTATTACTAAACTGAGAGAGTATAACTCAACTGAGAGAGTGTTACTAGACTGAGAGAGTATTACTAAACTGAGAGAGTGTTACTAAACTGAGAGAGTATTACTAAACTGAGAGAGTATTACTAAACTGAGACAGTATTACTAGACTGAGAGAGTATTACTAAACGGAGAGAGTATTACTAAACTGAATTACGTTTTCTTCTGTTTGTTTTGTGTGAGTTATTTGTTACATTGTCACTGTTTACTAAACTAAGAGAATATTACTAAACTGAGAGAGTATTACTAGACTGAGAGAGCTGAGAGAGTATTACTAGCGTGAGAGAGTATTACTCAACTGAGAGAATATTACTCACCGGAGAGATTATTACTCAACTGAGAGAATATTACTAAACGGAGAGAGCTGAGAGAATATTACTAAACTGAGAGAATTTTACTAAACTGAGAGAGTATTACTAAACTGAGAGAGTGTTACTAGACTGAGAGAGTATTACTAAACTGAGAGAATATTACTAAACTGAGAGAATATTACTAAACTGAGAGAGTATTACTAAACTGAGAGAGTATTACTAAACTGAGGGTGTATTACTAAACCGAGAGAGTATTACTAACCTGAGAGAGTATTACTAAACTGAGAGAATATTACTAAACTGAGAGAGTATTACTAACCCGAGAGAGTATTACTAAACTGAGAGAATATTACTAAACTGAGAGATTATTACTAAACTGAGAGAGCAGAGAGAATATTTCTAAACGGAGAGAATATTATTACACTGAGAGAATATTACTAAACTGAGAGAATTTTACTAAACTGAGAGAGTATTACTAAACTGAGAGAGTGTTACTAGACTGAGAGAGTATTACTAAACTGAGAGAATATTACTAAACTGAGAGAGTATTACTAAACTGAGAGAGTATTACTAAACTGAGGGTGTATTACTAACCCGAGAGAGTATTACTAACCCGAAGGAGTATTACTAAATTGAGAGAATATTACTAAACTGAGAGAGTATTACTAACCCGAGAGAGTATTACTAAACTGAGAGAATATTACTAAACTGAGAGATTATTACTAAACTGAGAGAGCAGAGAGAATATTTCTAAACGGAGAGAATATTATTACACTGAGAGAGTATTACTAAACTGATTGAGTATTACTAAACCGAGAGAGTATTACTAACCTGAGAGAGTATTACTAAACTGAGAGAATATTACTAAACTGTGAGATTATTACTAAACTGAGAGAGTATTACTAACCGGTGAGAGTATTACTAAACCGAGAGAATATTACTAAACTGAGAGAATATTACTAAACTGAGAGAGTATTACTAAACGGAGAGAGTATTACTAAACTGAGAGAATGTTACTAAGCTGAGAGAATATTACTCAACTGAGAGATTATTACTCAACTGAGAGAGTATTACTAAACTGAGAGAGTATTACTAAACTGAGAGAGTGTTACTAAACTGAGAGAGTGTTACTAAACTGAGAGAATATTACTAAACTTTGAGAGTATTACTAACCCGAGAGAGAATTACTAACCCGGGAGAGTATTACTAAACTAAGAGAATATTACTAAAGTGAGAGAGTATTGCTAAACTAAGAGAGTATTACTAAACTGAGAGAGTATTACTAAACTGAGAGAGTATTACTAGACTGAGAGAATATTACTCACCGGAGAGATTATTACTCAACTGAGAGAATATTACTAAACGGAGAGAGTATTACCAAACTGAGAGAGTATTACTAAACTGAGAGAGTGTTACTAGACTGAGAGAGTATTACTAAACTGAGAGAATATTACTAAACTGAGAGAATATTACTAAACTGAGAGAGTATTACTAACCTGAGAGAGTATTACTAAACTGTGAGAGTATTACTAAACTGAGAGAGTATTACTTTCCCGAGAGAGTATTACTAAACCGAGAGAATATTACTAAACTGAGAGAATATTACTCAACTGAGAGAGTATTACTAAACTGAGAGAGTATTACTAAACTGAGAGAGTATTACTAAACTGAGAGAGTGTTACTAAACTGAGAGAGTATTACTAAACTGAGAGAGTGTTACTAAACTGAGAGAATATTACTAAACTGAGAGAATATTACTCAACTTAGAGAGTATTACTAAACTGAGAGAGTGTTACTAAACTGAGAGAATATTACTCAACGGAGAAAATAATTACTCAACTGAGAGAGTATTACTAGACTGAGAGAGCATTACTCAACTGAGAGAATATTACTCACCGGAGAGATTATTTCTCAACTGAGAGAGTATTACTAAACGGAGAGAGTATTACTAAACTGAGAGAGTATTACTAAACTGAGAGAGTGTTACTAGACTGAGAGAATATTATTCAACTGAGAGAGTATTACTCAACTGAGAGAGTATTACTGAACCGGGAGAGTATTACTGAACCGAGAGAGTGTTACTAAACTGAGCGAGTATTACTTAACTGAGAGAGTATTACTAAACTGAGCGAGTATTACTAAACTGAGAGAGTATTACTAAACTGAGAGAGTGTTACTAAACTGAGAGATTATTACTCAAATGAGAGAGTATTACTGAACTGAGAGAGTATAACTCAACTGAGAGAGTATTACTGAACTGAGAGAGTATTACTAAACTGAGAGAGTGTTACTCAACTGAGAGAGTGTTACTAAACTGAGAGATTATTACTCAACTGAGAGAGTATTACTAAACTGAGAGAGTATAACTCAACTGAGAGAGTATTACTAAACTGAGAGAATATTACTCAACTGAGAGAGTATTACTAAACTGAGAGAGTATTACTAAACTGAGAGACTGTTACTAAACTCAGAGAATATTACTCAACGGAGAGATTATTGCTCAACTGAGAGAGTATTACTAACCTGAGAGAGTATAACTCAACTGAGAGAGTGTTACTAGACTGAGAGAGTATTACTAAACTGAGAGAGTGTTACTAAACTGAGAGAGTATTACTAAACTGAGAGAGTATTACTAAACTGAGACAGTATTACTAGACTGAGAGAGTATTACTAAACTGAGACAGTATTACTAGACTGAGAGAGTATTACTAAACGGAGAGAGTATTACTAAACTGAATTACGTTTTCTTCTGTTTGTTTTGTGTGAGTTATTTGTTACATTGTCACTGTTTACTAAACTAAGAGAATATTACTAAACTGAGAGAGTATTGCTAGACTGAGAGAGCTGAGAGAGTATTACTAGCGTGAGAGAGTATTACTCAACTGAGAGAATATTACTCACCGGAGAGATTATTACTCAACTGAGAGAATATTACTAAACGGAGAGAGCTGAGAGAATATTACTAAACTGAGAGAATTTTACTAAACTGAGAGAGTATTACTAAACTGAGAGAGTGTTACTAGACTGAGAGAGTATTACTAAACTGAGAGAATATTACTAAACTGAGAGAATATTACTAAACTGAGAGAGTATTACTAAACTGAGAGAGTATTACTAAACTGAGGGTGTATTACTAACCCGAGAGAGTATTACTAACCCGAAGGAGTATTACTAAATTGAGAGAATATTACTAAACTGAGAGAGTATTACTAACCCGAGAGAGTATTACTAAACTGAGAGAATATTACTAAACTGAGAGGTTATTACTAAACTGAGAGAGCAGAGAGAATATTTCTAAACGGAGAGAATATTATTACACTGAGAGAGTATTACTAAACTGATTGAGTATTACTAAACCGAGAGAGTATTACTAACCTGAGAGAGTATTACTAAACTGAGAGAATATTACTAAACTGTGAGATTATTACTAAACTGAGAGAGTATTACTAACCGGTGAGAGTATTACTAAACCGAGAGAATATTACTAAACTGAGAGAATATTACTAAACTGAGAGAGTATTACTAAACGGAGAGAGTATTACTAAACTGAGAGAATGTTACTAAGCTGAGAGAATATTACTCAACGGAGAGATTATTACTCAACTGAGAGAGTATTACTAAACTGAGAGAGTATTACTAAACTGAGAGAGTGTTACTAAACTGAGAGAGTGTTACTAAACTGAGAGAGTATTACTAAACTGAGAGAATATTACTAAACTTTGAGAGTATTACTAACCCGAGAGAGAATTACTAACCCGGGAGAGTATTACTAAACTAAGAGAATATTACTAAAGTGAGAGAGTATTGCTAAACTAAGAGAGTATTACTAAACTGAGAGAGTATTACTAAACTGAGAGAGTATTACTAGACTGAGAGAATATTACTCACCGGAGAGATTATTACTCAACTGAGAGAATATTACTAAACGGAGAGAGTATTACCAAACTGAGAGAGTATTACTAAACTGAGAGAGTGTTACTAGACTGAGAGAGTATTACTAAACTGAGAGAATATTACTAAACTGAGAGAATATTACTAAACTGAGAGAGTATTACTAACCTGAGAGAGTATTACTAAACTGTGAGAGTATTACTAAACTGAGAGAGTATTACTTTCCCGAGAGAGTATTACTAAACCGAGAGAATATTACTAAACTGAGAGAATATTACTCAACTGAGAGAGTATTACTAAACTGAGAGAGTATTACTAAACTGAGAGAGTATTACTAAACTGAGAGAGTGTTACTAAACTGAGAGAGTATTACTAAACTGAGAGAGTGTTACTAAACTGAGAGAATATTACTAAACTGAGAGAGTATTACTAAACTGAGAGAGTATTACTCAACTGAGAGAATGTTACTAAACTGAGAGAATATTACTAAACTGAGAGAATATTACTCAACTGAGAGAGTATTACTAAACTGAGAGAGTATTACTGAACCGAGAGAGTGTTACTAAACTGAGACAGTATTACTTAACTGAGAGAGTATTACTAAACTGAGAGAGAATTACTAAACTGAGAGAGTATTACTCAACTGAGAGAGTATTATTAAACTGAGAGAGTGTTACTAAACTGAGAGAATATTACTCAACGGAGAGATTATTACTCAACAGAGAGAGTATTACTAAACTGAGAGAGTATTACTAAACTGAGAGAGTGTTACTAAACTGAGAGAGTATTATTAAACTGAGAGAGTGTTACTAAACTGAGAGAGTATTACTAAACTGAGAGAGTATTACTCAACTGAGAGAATGTTACTAAACTGAGAGAATATTACTAAACTGAGAGAATATTACTCAACTGAGAGAATATTACTAAACTGAGAGAATATTACTCAACTGAGAGAGTATTACTAAACTGAGAGAGTATTACTCAACTGAGAGAATGTTACTAAACTGAGAGAATATTACTAAACTGAGAGAATATTACTGAACCGAGAGAGTGTTACTAAACTGAGACAGTATTACTTAACTGAGAGAGTATTACTAAACTGAGAGAGAATTACTAAACTGAGAGAATATTACTAAACTGTGAGACTATTACTAAACTGAGAGAGTATTAATAAACTGAGAGAGCTGAGAGAGTATTACTAGACTGAGAGAGTATTACCAGACTGAGAGAGTATTACTCAACTGAGAGAATATTACTAAACTGAGAGAATATTACTAAACTTAGAGAGTATTACTAAACTGAGAGAATATTACTAAACTGAGAGAATATTACTAAACTGTGAGAGTATTACTAAACTGAGAGAGTATTACTAACCCGAGAGAATATTACTAAACTGAGAGAGTGTTACTAGACTGAGAGAGTATTACTCAACTGAGAGAGTATTACTCAACTGAGAGAGTATTACTGAACCGAGAGAGTGTTACTAAACTGAGACAGTATTACTTAACTGAGAGAGTATTACTAAACTGAGAGAGTATTACTCAACTGAGAGAGTATTACTCAACTGAGAGAATGTTACTAAACTGAAAGAGTATAACTCAACTGAGAGAGTATTACTAAACTGAGAGAGTATTACTAAACTGAGAGAGTGTTACTAAACTGAGAGAATATTACTCAACGGAGAAAATAATTACTCAACTGAGAGAGTATTACTAGACTTAGAGAGTATTACTCAACTGAGAGAATATTACTCACCGGAGAGATTATTACTCAACTGAGAGAGTATTTCTAAACGGAGAGAGTATTACTAAACTGAGAGAGTATTACTAAACTGAGAGAGTGTTAATAGACTGAGAGAGTATTACTCAACTGAGATAGTATTACTCAACTGAGAGAGTATTACTCACCGGAGAGATTATTACTCAACTGAGAGAATATTACTAAACGGAGAGAGCTGAGAGAATATTACTAAACTGAGAGAATATTACTAAACTGAGAGAGTATTACTAAACTGAGAGAATATTACTAAACTGAGAGAATATTACTAAACTGTGAGAGTATTACTAAATTGAGAGAGTATTGCTAACCCGAGAGAATATTACTAAACTGAGAGAGTGTTACTAGACTGAGAGAGTATTACTCAACTGAGAGAGTATTACTCAACTGAGAGAGTATTACTCAACTGAGAGAATATTACTCACCGGAGAGATTATTACTCAACTGAGAGAGTATTTCTAAACGGAGAGAGTATTACTAAACTGAGAGAGTATTACTAAACTGAGAGAGTGTTAATAGACTGAGAGAGTATTACTCAACTGAGAGACTATTACTCAACTGAGAGAGTATTACTCAACTGAGAGAGTATTACTGAACCGGGAGAGTATTACTGATCCGAGAGAGTGTTACTAAACTGAGAGAGTATTACTTAACTGAGAGAGTATTACTAAACTGAGAGAATATTACTAAACTGAGAGAATATTACTAAACTGTGAGACTTTTACTAAACTGAGAGAGTATTACTAAACTGAGAGAGCTGAGAGAGTATTACTAGACTGAGAGAGTATTAACAGACTGAGAGAGTATTACTCAACTGAGAGAATATTACTCACCGGAGAGATTATTACTCAATTGAGAGAGTATTACTAGACTGAGATAGTATTACTCAACTGAGAGAATATTACTCACCGGAGAGATTATTACTCAACTGTGAGAATATTACTAAACGGAGAGAGCTGAGAGAATATTACTAAACTGAGAGAATATTACTAAACTGAGAGAATATTACTAAACTGTGAGAATATTACTAAACTGAGAGAGTATTACTAACCCGAGAGAATATTACGAGAGAGTGTTACTAGACTGAGAGAGTATTACTCAACTGAGAGAGTATTACTCAACTGAGAGATTATTACTGAACCGAGAGAGCTGTACTAAACTAAGACAGTATTACTTAACTGAGAGAGTATTACTAAACTGAGAGAGTATTACTGAACCGAGAGAGTGTTACTAAACTGAGACAGTATTACTTAACTGAGAGAGTATTACTAAACTGAGAGAGTATTACTAAACTGAGATAGTATTACTCAACTGAGAGAATGTTACTAAACTGAGAGATTATTACTCAACTGAGAGAGTATTACTAAACTGAAAGAGTATAACTCAACTGAGAGAGTATTACTAAACTGAGAGAGTATTACTAAACTGAGTTAGTGTTACTAAACTGAGAGAGTATTACTCAACGGAGAAAATAATTACTCAACTGAGAGAGTATTACTAGACTGAGAGAGTATTACTAAACTGAGAGAATATTACTAACCTGAGAGAGTATTACTAAACTGAGAGAATATTACTAAACGGAGAGAGCTGAGAGAATATTACTAAAGTGAGAGAATATTACTAAACTGAGAGAATATTACTAAACTGAGAGAGTATTACTAAACTGAGAGAGTATTACTAAACTGAGAGAGTATTACTCAACTGAGAGAATATTACTCACCGGAGAGAGTATTACTCAACTGAGAGAGTATTTCTAAACGGAGAGAGTATTACTAAACTGAGAGAGTATTACTAAACTGAGAGAGTGTTAATAGACTGAGAGAGTATTACTAAACTGAGAGAGTGTTACTAAACTGAGAGAGTATTATTAAACTGAGAGAGTGTTACTAAACTGAGAGAGTATTACTAAACTGAGAGAGTATTACTCAACTGAGAGAATGTTACTAAACTGAGAGAATATTACTAAACTGAGAGAATATTACTCAACTGAGAGAATATTACTAAACTGAGAGAATATTACTCAACTGAGAGAGTATTACTAAACTGAGAGAGTATTACTCAACTGAGAGAATGTTACTAAACTGAGAGAATATTACTAAACTGAGAGAATATTACTCAACTGAGAGAGTATTACTAAACTGAGAGAGTATTACTGAACCGAGAGAGTGTTACTAAACTGAGACAGTATTACTTAACTGAGAGAGTATTACTAAACTGAGAGAGAATTACTAAACTGAGAGAGTATTACTCAACTGAGAGAGTATTATTAAACTGAGAGAGTGTTACTAAACTGAGAGAATATTACTCAACGGAGAGATTATTACTCAACTGAGAGAGTATTACTAAACTGAGAGAGTATTACTAAACTGAGAGAGTGTTACTAAACTGAGAGAGTATTATTAAACTGAGAGAGTGTTACTAAACTGAGAGAATATTACTCAACGGAGAGATTATTACTCAACTGAGAGAGTATTACTAGACTGAGATAGTATTACTGAACCGAGAGAGTGTTACTAAACTGAGACAGTATTACTTAACTGAGAGAGTATTACTAAACTGAGAGAGAATTACTAAACTGAGAGAGTATTACTCAACTGAGAGAGTATTATTAAACTGAGAGAGTGTTACTAAACTGAGAGAATATTACTCAACGGAGAGATTATTACTCAACTGAGAGAGTATTACTAGACTGAGATAGTATTACTGAACCGAGAGAGTGTTACTAAACTGAGACAGTATTACTTAACTGAGAGAGTATTACTAAACTGAGAGAGAATTACTAAACTGAGAGAATATTACTAAACTGTGAGACTATTACTAAACTGAGAGAGTATTAATAAACTGAGAGAGCTGAGAGAGTATTACTAGACTGAGAGAGTATTACCAGACTGAGAGAGTATTACTCAACTGAGAGAATATTACTAAACTGAGAGAATATTACTAAACTTAGAGAGTATTACTAAACTGAGAGAATATTACTAAACTGAGAGAATATTACTAAACTGTGAGAGTATTACTAAACTGAGAGAGTATTACTAACCCGAGAGAATATTACTAAACTGAGAGAGTATTACTAAACTGAGAGAGTATTACTAAACTGAGAGAGTATTACTAAACTGAGAGAGTATTACTGAACCGAGAGAGTGTTACTAAACTGAGACAGTATTACTTAACTGAGAGAGTATTACTAAACTGAGAGAGTATTACTCAACTGAGAGAGTATTACTCAACTGAGAGAATGTTACTAAACTGAAAGAGTATAACTCAACTGAGAGAGTATTACTAAACTGAGAGAGTATTACTAAACTGAGAGAGTGTTACTAAACTGAGAGAATATTACTCAACGGAGAAAATAATTACTCAACTGAGAGAGTATTACTAGACTTAGAGAGTATTACTCAACTGAGAGAATATTACTCACCGGAGAGATTATTACTCAACTGAGAGAGTATTACTAAACTGAGAGAGTATTACTAAACTGAGAGAGTATTACTAAACTGAGAGAGTGTTAATAGACTGAGAGAGTATTACTCAACTGAGATAGTATTACTCAACTGAGAGAGTATTACTCACCGGAGAGATTATTACTCAACTGAGAGAATATTACTAAACGGAGAGAGCTGAGAGAATATTACTAAACTGAGAGAATATTACTAAACTGAGAGAGTATTACTAAACTGAGAGAATATTACTAAACTGAGAGAATATTACTAAACTGTGAGAGTATTACTAAATTGAGAGAGTATTGCTAACCCGAGAGAATATTACTAAACTGAGAGAGTGTTACTAGACTGAGAGAGTATTACTCAACTGAGAGAGTATTACTCAACTGAGAGAGTATTACTCAACTGAGAGAATATTACTCACCGGAGAGATTATTACTCAACTGAGAGAGTATTTCTAAACGGAGAGAGTATTACTAAACTGAGAGAGTATTACTAAACTGAGAGAGTGTTAATAGACTGAGAGAGTATTACTCAACTGAGAGACTATTACTCAACTGAGAGAGTATTACTCAACTGAGAGAGTATTACTGAACCGGGAGAGTATTACTGATCCGAGAGAGTGTTACTAAACTGAGAGAGTATTACTTAACTGAGAGAGTATTACTAAACTGAGAGAATATTACTAAACTGAGAGAATATTACTAAACTGTGAGACTTTTACTAAACTGAGAGAGTATTACTAAACTGAGAGAGCTGAGAGAGTATTACTAGACTGAGAGAGTATTAACAGACTGAGAGAGTATTACTCAACTGAGAGAATATTACTCACCGGAGAGATTATTACTCAATTGAGAGAGTATTACTAGACTGAGATAGTATTACTCAACTGAGAGAATATTACTCACCGGAGAGATTATTACTCAACTGTGAGAATATTACTAAACGGAGAGAGCTGAGAGAATATTACTAAACTGAGAGAATATTACTAAACTGAGAGAATATTACTAAACTGTGAGAATATTACTAAACTGAGAGAGTATTACTAACCCGAGAGAATATTACGAGAGAGTGTTACTAGACTGAGAGAGTATTACTCAACTGAGAGAGTATTACTCAACTGAGAGATTATTACTGAACCGAGAGAGCTGTACTAAACTAAGACAGTATTACTTAACTGAGAGAGTATTACTAAACTGAGAGAGTATTACTGAACCGAGAGAGTGTTACTAAACTGAGACAGTATTACTTAACTGAGAGAGTATTACTAAACTGAGAGAGTATTACTAAACTGAGATAGTATTACTCAACTGAGAGAATGTTACTAAACTGAGAGATTATTACTCAACTGAGAGAGTATTACTAAACTGAAAGAGTATAACTCAACTGAGAGAGTATTACTAAACTGAGAGAGTATTACTAAACTGAGTTAGTGTTACTAAACTGAGAGAATATTACTCAACGGAGAAAATAATTACTCAACTGAGAGAGTATTACTAGACTGAGATAGTATTACTCAACTGAGAGAATATTACTCACCGGAGAGACTATTACTCAACTGTGAGAATATTACTAAACGGAGAGAGCTGAGAGAATATTACTAAACTGAGAGAATATTACTAAACTGAGAGAATATTACTAAACTGTGAGAGTATTACTAAACTGAGAGAGTATTACTCAACTGAGAGAGTATTAATCAACTGAGAGAATATTACTCACCGGAGAGATTATTACTCAACTGAGAGAGTATTTCTAAACGGAGAGAGTATTACTAAACTGAGAGAGTATTACTAAACTGAGAGAGTGTTAATAGACTGAGAGAGTATTACTAAACTGAGAGAGTGTTACTAAACTGAGAGAGTATTATTAAACTGAGAGAGTGTTACTAAACTGAGAGAGTATTACTAAACTGAGAGAGTATTACTCAACTGAGAGAATGTTACTAAACTGAGAGAATATTACTAAACTGAGAGAATATTACTCAACTGAGAGAATATTACTAAACTGAGAGAATATTACTCAACTGAGAGAGTATTACTAAACTGAGAGAGTATTACTCAACTGAGAGAATGTTACTAAACTGAGAGAATATTACTAAACTGAGAGAATATTACTCAACTGAGAGAGTATTACTAAACTGAGAGAGTATTACTGAACCGAGAGAGTGTTACTAAACTGAGACAGTATTACTTAACTGAGAGAGTATTACTAAACTGAGAGAGAATTACTAAACTGAGAGAGTATTACTCAACTGAGAGAGTATTATTAAACTGAGAGAGTGTTACTAAACTGAGAGAATATTACTAAACTGAGAGAATATTACTAAACTGAGAGAGTATTACTAAACTGAGAGAGTATTACTAACCTGAGAGAGTATTACTAAACTGAGAGAGTATTATTAAACTGAGAGAGTGTTACTAAACTGAGAGAATATTACTCAACGGAGAGATTATTACTCAACTGAGAGAGTATTACTAGACTGAGATAGTATTACTGAACCGAGAGAGTGTTACTAAACTGAGACAGTATTACTTAACTGAGAGAGTATTACTAAACTGAGAGAGAATTACTAAACTGAGAGAGTATTACTAAACTGAGAGAGTATTACTAAACTGAGAGAGTATTACTAAACTGAGAGAATATTACTCAACGGAGAGATTATTACTCAACTGAGAGAGTATTACTAGACTGAGATAGTATTACTGAACCGAGAGAGTGTTACTAAACTGAGACAGTATTACTTAACTGAGAGAGTATTACTAAACTGAGAGAGAATTACTAAACTGAGAGAGTATTACTCAACTGAGAGAGTATTATTAAACTGAGAGAGTGTTACTAAACTGAGAGAATATTACTCAACGGAGAGATTATTACTCAACTGAGAGAGTATTACTAAACTGAGAGAGTATTACTAAACTGAGAGAGTGTTACTAAACTGAGAGAGTATTATTAAACTGAGAGAGTGTTACTAAACTGAGAGAGTATTACTAAACTGAGAGAGTATTACTCAACTGAGAGAATGTTACTAAACTGAGAGAATATTACTAAACTGAGAGAATATTACTCAACTGAGAGAATATTACTAAACTGAGAGAATATAACTCAACTGAGAGAGTATTACTAAACTGAGAGAGTATTACTAAACTGAGAGAGTATTACTCAACTGAGAGAATGTTACTAAACTGAGAGAATATTACTAAACTGAGAGAATATTACTCAACTGAGAGAGTATTACTAAACTGAGAGAGTATTACTGAACCGAGAGAGTGTTACTAAACTGAGACAGTATTACTTAACTGAGAGAGTATTACTAAACTGAGAGAGAATTACTAAACTGAGAGAGTATTACTCAACTGAGAGAGTATTATTAAACTGAGAGAGTGTTACTAAACTGAGAGAATATTACTCAACGGAGAGATTATTACTCAACTGAGAGAGTATTACTAAACTGAGAGAGTATTACTAAACTGAGAGAATGTTACTAAACTGAGAGAGTATTATTAAACTGAGAGAGTGTTACTAAACTGAGAGAATATTACTCAACGGAGAGATTATTACTCAACTGAGAGAGTATTACTAAACTGAGAGAGTATTACTCAACTGAGAGAGTATTACTCAACTGAGAGAATATTACTCACCGGAGAGATTATTACTCAACTGAGAGAGTATTTCTAAACGGAGAGAGTATTACTAAACTGAGAGAGTATTACTAAACTGAGAGAGTGTTAATAGACTGAGAGAGTATTACTCAACTGAGAGAGTATTACTCAACTGAGAGAGTATTACTGAACCGGGAGAGTATTACTGATCCGAGAGAGTGTTACTAAACTGAGAGAGTATTACTTAACTGAGAGAGTATTACTAAACTGAGAGAATATTACTAAACTGAGAGAATATTACTAAACTGTGAGATTATTACTAAACTGAGAGAGTATTACTAAACTGAGAGAATATTACTCACCGGAGAGATTATTACTCAACTGAGAGAGTATTACTAGACTGAGATAGTATTACTCAACTGAGAGAATATTACTCACCGGAGAGATTATTACTCAACTGTGAGAATATTACTAAACGGAGAGAGCTGAGAGAATATTACTAAACTGAGAGAATATTACTAAACTGAGAGAATATTACTAAACTGTGAGAGTATTACTAAACTGAGAGAGTATTACTAAACTGAGAGAATATTACTCACCGGAGAGATTATTACTCAACTGAGAGAGTATTACTAGACTGAGATAGTATTACTCAACTGAGAGAATATTACTCAACGGAGAGATTATTACTCAACTGAGAGAGTATTACTAAACTGAGAGAGTATTACTAAACTGAGAGAGTGTTACTAAACTGAGAGAGTATTATTAAACTGAGATAGTGTTACTAAACTGAGAGAGTATTACTAAACTGAGAGAGTATTACTCAACTGAGAGAATGTTACTAAACTGAGAGAATATTACTAAACTGAGAGAATATTACTCAACTGAGAGAATATTACTAAACTGAGAGAATATTACTCAACTGAGAGAGTATTACTAAACTGAGAGAGTATTACTCAACTGAGAGAATGTTACTAAACTGAGAGAATATTACTAAATTGAGAGAATATTACTCAACTGAGAGAGTATTACTAAACTGAGAGAGTATTACTGAACCGAGAGAGTGTTACTAAACTGAGACAGTATTACTTAACTGAGAGAGTATTACTAAACTGAGAGAGAATTACTAAACTGAGAGAGTATTACTCAACTGAGAGAGTATTATTAAACTGAGAGAGTGTTACTAAACTGAGAGAATATTACTCAACGGAGAGATTATTACTCAACTGAGAGAGTATTACTAAACTGAGAGAGTATTACTAAACTGAGAGAGTGTTACTAAACTGAGAGAGTATTATTAAACTGAGAGAGTGTTACTAAACTGAGAGAATATTACTCAACGGAGAGATTATTACTCAACTGAGAGAGTATTACTAGACTGAGATAGTATTACTCAACTGAGAGAATATTACTCAACGGAGAGATTATTACTCAACTGAGAGAGTATTACTAAACTGAGAGAGTATTACTAAACTGAGAGAGTGTTACTAAACTGAGAGAGTATTATTAAACTGAGAGAATGTTACTAAACTGAGAGAGTATTACTAAACTGAGAGAGTATTACTCAACTGAGAGAATGTTACTAAACTGAGAGAATATTACTAAACTGAGAGAATATTACTCAACTGAGAGAATATTACTAAACTGAGAGAATATTACTCAACTGAGAGAGTATTACTAAACTGAGAGAGTATTACTCAACTGAGAGAATGTTACTAAACTGAGAGAATATTACTAAACTGAGAGAATATTACTCAACTGAGAGAGTATTACTAAACTGAGAGAGTATTACTGAACCGAGAGAGTGTTACTAAACTGAGACAGTATTACTTAACTGAGAGAGTATTACTAAACTGAGAGAGAATTACTAAACTGAGAGAGTATTACTCAACTGAGAGAGTATTATTAAACTGAGAGAGTGTTACTAAACTGAGAGAATATTACTCAACGGAGAGATTATTACTCAACTGAGAGAGTATTACTAAACTGAGAGAGTATTACTAAACTGAGAGAATGTTACTAAACTGAGAGAGTATTATTAAACTGAGAGAGTGTTACTAAACTGAGAGAATATTACTCAACGGAGAGATTATTACTCAACTGAGAGAGTATTACTAAACTGAGAGAGTATTACTCAACTGAGAGAGTATTAATCAACTGAGAGAATATTACTCAACTGAGAGAATATTACTAAACTGAGAGAATATTACTCAACTGAGAGAGTATTACTAAACTGAGAGAGTATTACTCAACTGAGAGAATGTTACTAAACTGAGAGAATATTACTAAACTGAGAGAATATTACTCAACTGAGAGAGTATTACTAAACTGAGAGAGTATTACTGAACCGAGAGAGTGTTACTAAACTGAGACAGTATTACTTAACTGAGAGAGTATTACTAAACTGAGAGAGAATTACTAAACTGAGAGAGTATTACTCAACTGAGAGAGTATTATTAAACTGAGAGAGTGTTACTAAACTGAGAGAATATTACTCAACGGAGAGATTATTACTCAACTGAGAGAGTATTACTAAACTGAGAGAGTATTACTAAACTGAGAGAATGTTACTAAACTGAGAGAGTATTATTAAACTGAGAGAGTGTTACTAAACTGAGAGAATATTACTCAACGGAGAGATTATTACTCAACTGAGAGAGTATTACTAAACTGAGAGAGTATTACTCAACTGAGAGAGTATTAATCAACTGAGAGAATATTACTCACCGGAGAGATTATTACTCAACTGAGAGAGTATTACTAGACTGAGATAGTATTACTCAACTGAGAGAATATTACTCACCGGAGAGATTATTACTCAACTGTGAGAATATTACTAAACGGAGAGAGCTGAGAGAATATTACTAAACTGAGAGAATATTACTAAACTGAGAGAATGTTACTAAACTGTGAGAGTATTACTAAACTGAGAGAGTATTACTAACCCGAGAGAATATTACGAGAGAGTGTTACTAGACTGAGAGAGTATTACTCAACTGAGAGAGTATTACTCAACTGAGAGAGTATTACTGAACCGAGAGAGTGGTACTAAACTAAGACAGTATTACTTAACTGAGAGAGTATTACTAAACTGAGAGAGTATTACTAAACTGAGAGAGTATTACTCAACTGAGAGAATGTTACTAAACTGAGAGAATATTACTAAACTGAGAGAATATTACTCAACTGAGAGAGTATTACTAAACTGAGAGAGTATTACTGAACCGAGAGAGTGTTACTAAACTGAGACAGTATTACTTAACTGAGAGAGTATTACTAAACTGAGAGAGAATTACTAAACTGAGAGAGTATTACTCAACTGAGAGAGTATTATTAAACTGAGAGAGTGTTACTAAACTGAGAGAATATTACTCAACGGAGAGATTATTACTCAACTGAGAGAGTATTACTAAACTGAGAGAGTATTACTAAACTGAGAGAGTGTTACTAAACTGAGAGAGTATTATTAAACTGAGAGAGTGTTACTAAACTGAGAGAGTATTACTAAACTGAGAGAGTATTACTCAACTGAGAGAATGTTACTAAACTGAGAGAATATTACTAAACTGAGAGAATATTACTCAACTGAGAGAATATTACTAAACTGAGAGAATATTACTCAACTGAGAGAGTATTACTAAACTGAGAGAGTATTACTCAACTGAGAGAATGTTACTAAACTGAGAGAATATTACTAAACTGAGAGAATATTACTCAACTGAGAGAGTATTACTAAACTGAGAGAGTATTACTGAACCGAGAGAGTGTTACTAAACTGAGACAGTATTACTTAACTGAGAGAGTATTACTAAACTGAGAGAGAATTACTAAACTGAGAGAATATTACTAAACTGTGAGACTATTACTAAACGGAGAGAGTATTAATAAACTGAGAGAGCTGAGAGAGTATTACTAGACTGAGAGAGTATTACCAGACTGAGAGAGTATTACTCAACTGAGAGAATATTACTAAACTGAGAGAATATTACTAAACTTAGAGAGTATTACTAAACTGAGAGAATATTACTAAACTGAGAGAATATTACTAAACTGTGAGAGTATTACTAAACTGAGAGAGTATTACTAACCCGAGAGAATATTACTAAACTGAGAGAGTGTTACTAGACTGAGAGAGTATTACTCAACTGAGAGAGTATTACTCAACTGAGAGAGTATTACTGAACCGAGAGAGTGTTACTAAACTGAGACAGTATTACTTAACTGAGAGAGTATTACTAAACTGAGAGAGTATTACTCAACTGAGAGAGTATTACTCAACTGAGAGAATGTTACTAAACTGAAAGAGTATAACTCAACTGAGAGAGTATTACTAAACTGAGAGAGTATTACTAAACTGAGAGAGTGTTACTAAACTGAGAGAATATTACTCAACGGAGAAAATAATTACTCAACTGAGAGAGTATTACTAGACTTAGAGAGTATTACTCAACTGAGAGAATATTACTCACCGGAGAGATTATTACTCAACTGAGAGAGTATTTCTAAACGGAGAGAGTATTACTAAACTGAGAGAGTATTACTAAACTGAGAGAGTGTTAATAGACTGAGAGAGTATTACTCAACTGAGATAGTATTACTCAACTGAGAGAGTATTACTCACCGGAGAGATTATTACTCAACTGAGAGAATATTACTAAACGGAGAGAGCTGAGAGAATATTACTAAACTGAGAGAATATTACTAAACTGAGAGAGTATTACTAAACTGAGAGAATATTACTAAACTGAGAGAATATTACTAAACTGAGAGAGTATTACTAAACTGAGAGAGTATTACTAACCCGAGAGAATATTACTAAACTGAGAGAGTGTTACTAGACTGAGAGAGTATTACTCAACTGAGAGAGTATTACTCAACTGAGAGAGTATTACTCAACTGAGAGAATATTACTCACCGGAGAGATTATTACTCAACTGAGAGAGTATTTCTAAACGTAGAGAGTATTACTAAACTGAGAGAGTATTACTAAACTGAGAGAGTGTTAATAGACTGAGAGAGTATTACTCAACTGAGAGACTATTACTCAACTGAGAGAGTATTACTCAACTGAGAGAGTATTACTGAACCGGGAGAGTATTACTGATCCGAGAGAGTGTTACTAAACTGAGAGAGTATTACTTAACTGAGAGAGTATTACTAAACTGAGAGAATATTACTAAACTGAGAGAATATTACTAAACTGTGAGACTTTTACTAAACTGAGAGAGTATTACTAAACTGAGAGAGCTGAGAGAGTATTACTAGACTGAGAGAGTATTACCAGACTGAGAGAGTATTACTCAACTGAGAGAATATTACTCACCGGAGAGATTATTACTCAATTGAGAGAGTATTACTAGACTGAGATAGTATTACTCAACTGAGAGAATATTACTCACCGGAGAGATTATTACTCAACTGTTAGAATATTACTAAACGGAGAGAGCTGAGAGAATATTACTAAACTGAGAGAATATTACTAAACTGAGAGAATATTACTAAACTGTGAGAATATTACTAAACTGAGAGAGTATTACTAACCCGAGAGAATATTACGAGAGAGTGTTACTAGACTGAGAGAGTATTACTCAACTGAGAGAGTATTACTCAACTGAGAGATTATTACTGAACCGAGAGAGCTGTACTAAACTAAGACAGTATTACTTAACTGAGAGAGTATTACTAAACTGAGAGAGTATTACTGAACCGAGAGAGTGTTACTAAACTGAGACAGTATTACTTAACTGAGAGAGTATTACTAAACTGAGAGAGTATTACTAAACTGAGATAGTATTACTCAACTGAGAGAATGTTACTAAACTGAGAGATTATTACTCAACTGAGAGAGTATTACTAAACTGAAAGAGTATAACTCAACTGAGAGAGTATTACTAAACTGAGAGAGTATTACTAAACTGAGAGAGTGTTACTAAACTGAGAGAATATTACTCAACGGAGAAAATAATTACTCAACTGAGAGAGTATTACTAGACTTAGAGAGTATTACTCAACTGAGAGAATATTACTCACCGGAGAGATTATTACTAAACTGAGAGAGTATTACTGAACCGAGAGAGTGTTACTAAACTGAGACAGTATTACTTAACTGAGAGAGTATTACTAAACTGAGAGAGTATTACTAAACTGAGATAGTATTACTCAACTGAGAGAATGTTACTAAACTGAGAGATTATTACTCAACTGAGAGAGTATTACTAAACTGAAAGAGTATAACTCAACTGAGAGAGTATTACTAAACTGAGAGAGTATTACTAAACTGAGAGAGTGTTACTAAACTGAGAGAATATTACTCAACGGAGAAAATAATTACTCAACTGAGAGAGTATTACCAGACTTAGAGAGTATTACTCAACTGAGAGAATATTACTCACCGGAGAGATTATTACTCAACTGAGAGAGTATTTCTAAACGGAGAGAGTATTACTAAACTGAGAGAGTATTACTAAACTGAGAGAGTGTTAATAGACTGAGAGAGTATTACTCAACTGAGATAGTATTACTCAACTGAGAGAGTATTACTCACCGGAGAGATTATTATTCAACTGAGAGAATATTACTAAACGGAGAGTGTTACTAGACTGAGAGAATATTACTAAACTGAGAGAATATTACTAAACTGAGAGAGTATTACTAAACTGAGAGAGTATTACTAAACTGAGAGAATATTACTAAACTGTGAGAGTATTACTAAACTGAGAGAGTATTACTAACCCGAGAGAATATTACTAAACTGAGAGAGTGTTACTAGACTGAGAGAGTATTACTCAACTGAGAGAGTATTACTCAACTGATTTAGTATTACTCAACTGAGAGAATATTACTCACCGGAGAGATTATTACTCAACTGAGAGAGTATTTCTAAACGGAGAGAGTATTACTAAACTGAGAGAGTATTACTAAACTGAGAGAGTGTTAATAGACTGAGAGAGTATTACTCAACTGAGAGAGTATTACTCAACTGAGAGAGTATTACTCAACTGAGAGAGTATTACTGAACCGGGAGAGTATTACTGATCCGAGAGAGTGTTACTAAACTGAGAGAGTATTACTTAACTGAGAGAGTATTACTAAACTGAGAGAATATTACTAAACTGAGAGAATATTACTAAACTGTGAGACTTTTACTAAACTGAGAGAGTATTACTAAACTGAGAGAGCTGAGAGAGTATTACTAGACTGAGAGAGTATTACCAGACTGAGAGAGTATTACTCAACTGAGAGAATATTACTCACCGGAGAGATTATTACTCAATTGAGAGAGTATTACTAGACTGAGATAGTATTACTCAACTGAGAGAATATTACTCACCGGAGAGATTATTACTCAACTGTGAGAATATTACTAAACGGAGAGAGCTGAGAGAATATTACTAAACTGAGAGAATATTACTAAACTGAGAGAATATTACTAAACTGTGAGAATATTACTAAACTGAGAGAGTATTACTAACCCGAGAGAATATTACGAGAGAGTGTTACTAGACTGAGAGAGTATTACTCAACTGAGAGAGTATTACTCAACTGAGAGATTATTACTGAACCGAGAGAGCTGTACTAAACTAAGACAGTATTACTTAACTGAGAGAGTATTACTAAACTGAGAGAGTATTACTAAACTGAGAGAGTATTACTCAACTGAGAGAATGTTACTAAACTGAGAGAATATTACTAAACTGAGAGAATATTACTCAACTGAGAGAGTATTACTAAACTGAGAGAGTATTACTGAACCGAGAGAGTGTTACTAAACTGAGACAGTATTACTTAACTGAGAGAGTATTACTAAACTGAGAGAGTATTACTAAACTGAGATAGTATTACTCAACTGAGAGAATGTTACTAAACTGAGAGAATATTACTAAACTGAGAGAGTATTACTAACCCGAGAGAGTATTACTAAACCGAGAGAATATTACTAAACTGAGAGAATATTACTCAACTGAGAGAGTATTACTAAACTGAGAGAGTATTACTAAACTGAGAGACTGTTACTAAACTGAGAGAATATTACTCAACGGAGAGATTATTACTCAACTGAGAGAGTATTACTAAACTGAGAGAGTATTACTAAACTGAGAGAGTGTTACTAAACTGAGAGAGTATTATTAAACTGAGAGAGTGTTACTAAACTGAGAGAATTTTACTCAACGGAGAGATTATTACTCAACTGAGAGAGTATTACTAAACTGAGAGAGTATTACTAAACTGAGAGAGTGTTACTAAACTGAGAGAGTATTACTAAACTGAGAGAGTGTTACTAAACTGAGAGAATATTACTAAACTGAGAGAATATTACTAAACTGAGAGAATATTACTCAACTGAGAGAGTTTTACTAAACTGAGAGAGTATTACTAAACTGAGAGAGTGTTACTAAACTGAGAGAATATTACTCAACGGAGAAAATAATTACTCACCTCAGAGAGTATTACTAGACTGAGAGAGTATTACTCAACTGAGAGAATATTACTCACCGGAGAGATTATTACTCAACTGAGAGAGTATTTCTAAACGGAGAGAGTATTACTAAACTGAGAGAGTATTACTAAACTGAGAGAGTGTTAATAGACTGAGAGAGTATTACTCAACTGAGAGAGTATTACTCAACTGAGAGAGTATTACTGAACCGGGAGAGTATTACTGATCCGAGAGAGTGTTACTAAACTGAGAGAGTATTACTTAACTGAGAGAGTATTACTAAACTGAGAGAATATTACTAAACTGAGAGAATATTACTAAACTGTGAGACTATTACTAAACTGAGAGAGTATTACTAAACTGAGAGAGCTGAGAGAGTATTACTAGACTGAGAGAGTATTACCAGACAGAGAGAGTATTACTCAACTGAGAGAATATTACTCACCGGAGAGATTATTACTCAACTGAGAGAGTATTACTAGACTGAGATAGTATTACTCAACTGAGAGAATATTACTCACCGGAGAGATTATTACT
This sequence comes from Salvelinus alpinus, assembly GCF_045679555.1. Lineage (NCBI taxonomy): Eukaryota > Metazoa > Chordata > Actinopteri > Salmoniformes > Salmonidae > Salvelinus > Salvelinus alpinus. The sequence continues at coordinate 47,651,900 of NC_092111.1, read as the reverse complement.
CAACTGTGAGAATATTACTAAACGGAGAGAGCTGAGAGAATATTACTAAACTGAGAGAATATTACTAAACTGAGAGAATATTACTAAACTGTGAGAGTATTACTAAACTGAGAGAGTATTACTAACCCGAGAGAATATTACGAGAGAGTGTTACTAGACTGAGAGAGTATTACTCAACTGAGAGAGTATTACTCAACTGAGAGAGTATTACTGAACCGAGAGAGTGGTACTAAACTAAGACAGTATTACTTAACTGAGAGAGTATTACTAAACTGAGAGAGTATTACTAAACTGAGAGAGTATTACTCAACTGAGAGAATGTTACTAAACTGAGAGAATATTACTAAACTGAGAGAATATTACTCAACTGAGAGAGTATTACTAAACTGAGAGAGTATTACTGAACCGAGAGAGTGTTACTAAACTGAGACAGTATTACTTAACTGAGAGAGTATTACTAAACTGAGAGAGCTGAGAGAGTATTACTAGACTGAGAGAGTATTACTCAACTGAGAGAATATTACTCACCGGAAAGATTATTACTCAACTGAGAGAGTATTACTAGACTGAGATAGTATTACTCAACTGAGAGAATATTACTAAACTGAGAGAATATTACTAAACTGAGAGAGTATTACTCAACTGAGAGAATGTTACTAAACTGAGAGAATATTACTAAACTGAGAGAATATTACTCAACGGAGAAAATAATTACTCAACTGAGAGAGTATTACTAGACTGAGAGAGTATTACTCAACTGAGAGAATATTACTCACCGGAGAGATTATTACTCGACTGAGAGAGTATTTCTAAATGGAGAGAGTATTACTAAACTGAGAGAGTGTTACTAAACTGAGAGAGTATTACTCAACTGAGAGAGTATTACTGAACCGGGAGAGTATTACTGATCCGAGAGAGTGTTACTAAACTGAGAGAGTATTACTTAACTGAGAGAGTATTACTAAACTGAGAGAATATTACTAAACTGTGAGAGTATTACTAAACTGAGAGAGTATTACTAAACTGAGAGAGCTGAGAGAGTATTACTAGACTGAGAGAGTATTACTCAACTGAGAGAATATTACTCACCGGAAAGATTATTACTCAACTGAGAGAGTATTACTAGACTGAGATAGTATTACTCAACTGAGAGAATATTACTCACCGGAGACATTATTACTCAACTGAGAGAATATTACTAAACGGAGAGAGCTGAGAGAATATTACTAAGCTGAGAGAATATTACTAAACTGAGAGAGTATTACTAAACTGAGAGAATATTACTAAACTGAGAGAATATTACTAAACTGAGAGAGTATTACTAGACTGAGAGAGTATTACTAGACTGAGAGAGTATTACTCAACTGAAAGAATATTACTCACCGGAGAGATTATTACTCAACTGAGAGAGTATTACTAAACAGAGAGAGTATTACTAAACTGAGAGAATATTACTAAACTGAGAGAGTATTACAAAACTGAGAGAGCTGAGAGAATATTACTAAACTGAGAGAATATTATTAAACTGAGAGAGTATTACTAAACTGAGGGAGTATTACTAAACTGAGAGAGTATTACTAACCTGAGAGAGTATTACTAAACGTAGAGAATATTACTAAACTGTGAGAGTATTACTAAACTGAGAGAGTATTACTAACCCGAGAGAGTATTACTAAACTGAGTGAATATTACTAAGCTGAGAGAGTATTACTAAACTGAGAGAGCTGAGAGAATATTACTAAACTGAGAGAATATTATTAAACTGAGAGAGTATTACTCAACTGAGGGAGTATTACGAAACCGAGAGAGTATTACTAACCTGAGAGAGTATTACTAAACTGAGAGAATATTACTAAACTGTGAGAGTATTACTAAACTGAGAGAGTATTACTCAACTGAGAGAGTATTACTGAACTGAGAGAGTATAACTCAACTGAGAGAGTATTACTAAACTGAGAGAGTGTTACTAGACTGAGAGAGTATTACTCAACTGAGAGAGTATTACTCAACTGAGAGAGTATTACTAACCTGAGAGAGTATTACTAAACTGAGAGAATATTACTAAGCTGAGAGAGTATTACTAAACTGAGAGAATATTACTAAACTGAGAGAGTATTACAAAACTGAGAGAGCTGAGAGAATATTACTAAACTGAGAGAATATTATTAAACTGAGAGAGTATTACTAAACTAAGGGAGTATTACGAAACCGAGAGAGTATTACTAACCTGAGAGAGTATTACTAAACTGAGAGAATATTACTAAACTGTGAGAGTATTACTAAACTGAGAGAGTATTACTAACCCGAGAGAGTATTACTAAACCGAGAGAATATTACTAAACTGAGAGAATATTACTAAACTGTGAGAGTATTACTAAACTGAGAGAGTATTACTAAACTGAGAGAGCTGAGAGAGTATTACTAGACTGAGAGAGTATTACTCAACTGAGAGAATATTACTCACCGGAGAGAGTATTACTCAACTGAGAGAGTATTACTAGACTGAGAGAGTATTACTCAACTGAGAGAATATTACTCACCGGAGACATTATTACTCAACTGAGAGAGTATTACTAAACAGAGAGAGTATTACTAAACTGAGATAATATTACTAAACTGAGAGAGTATTACAAAACTGAGAGAGCTGAGAGAATATTACTAAACTGAGAGAATATTATTAAACTGAGAGAGTATTACTAAACTGAGGGAGTATTACTAAACTGAGAGAGTATTACTAACCTGAGAGAGTATTACTAAACGTAGAGAATATTACTAAACTGTGAGAGTATTACTAAACTGAGAGAGTATTACTAACCCGAGAGAGTATTACTAAACTGAGAGAATATTACTAAGCTGAGAGAGTATTACTAAACTGAGAGAGCTGAGAGAATATTACTAAACTGAGAGAATATTATTAAACTGAGAGAGTATTACTCAACTGAGGGAGTATTCCGAAACCGAGAGAGTATTACTAAACTGAGAGAATATTACTAAACTGTGAGAGTATTACTAAACTGAGAGAGTATTACTCAACTGAGAGAGTATTACTGAACTGAGAGAGTATAACTCAACTGAGAGAGTATTACTAAACTGAGAGAGTGTTACTAGACTGAGAGAGTATTACTCAACTGAGAGAGTATTACTCAACTGAGAGAGTATTACTAACCTGAGAGAGTATTACTAAACTGAGAGAATATTACTAAGCTGAGAGAGTATTACTAAACTGAGAGAATATTACTAAACTGAGAGAGTATTACAAAACTGAGAGAGCTGAGAGAATATTACTAAACTGAGAGAATATTATTAAACTGAGAGAGTATTACTAAACTAAGGGAGTATTACGAAACCGAGAGAGTATTACTAACCTGAGAGAGTATTACTAAACTGAGAGAATATTACTAAACTGTGAGAGTATTACTAAACTGAGAGAGTATTACTAACCCGAGAGAGTATTACTAAACCGAGAGAATATTACTAAACTGAGAGAATATTACTCAACTGAGAGAGTATTACTAAACTGAGAGAGTATTACTAAACTGAGAGACTGTTACTAAACTGAGAGAATATTACTCAACGGAGAGATTATTACTCAACTGAGAGAGTATTACTAAACTGAGAGAGTATTACTAAACTGAGAGAGTGTTACTAAACTGAGAGAATATTACTAAACTGAGAGAATATTACTCAACTGAGAGAGTATTACTAAACTGAGAGAGTATTACTAAACTGAGAGAGTGTTACTAAACTGAGAGAATATTACTCAATGGAGAAAATAATTACTCAACTGAGAGAGTATTACTAGACTGAGAGAGTATTACTCAACTGAGAGAATATTACTCACCGGAGAGATTATTACTCAACTGAGAGAGTATTTCTAAACGGAGAGAGTATTACTAAACTGAGAGAGTATTACTAAACTGAGAGAGTGTTAATAGACTGAGAGAGTATTACTCAACTGAGATAGTATTACTCAACTGAGAGAGTATTACTCAACTGAGAGAGTATTACTGAACCGGGAGAGTATTACTGATCCGAGAGAGAGTTACTAAACTGAGACAGTATTACTTAACTGAGAGAGTATTACTAAACTGAGAGAATATTACTAAACTGAGAGAATATTACTAAACTGTGAGACTATTACTAAACTGAGAGAGTATTAATAATCTGAGAGAGCTGAGAGAGTATTACTAGACTGAGAGAGTATTACCAGACTGAGAGAGTATTACTCAACTGAGAGAATATTACTAAACTGAGAGAATATTACTAAACTTAGAGAGTATTACTAAACTGAGAGAATATTACTAAACTGAGAGAATATTACTAAACTGAGAGAGTATTACTAAACTGAGAGAGTGTTACCAAACTGAGAGAGTGTTACTAGACTGAGAGAGTATTACTAAACTGAGAGAGTGTTACTAAACTGAGAGAGTGTTACTAAACTGAGAGAATATTACTCAACTGAGAGATTATTACTCAACTGAGAGAGTATTACTAGACTGAGAGAGTATTACTAAACTGAGAGAGTATTACTAAACTGAGAGAGTATTACTAAACTGAGAGAGTATTACTAAACTGAGAGAGTATTACTAAACTGAGAGTATTACTCAACTGAGAGAGTATTACTAACCTGAGAGAGTATTACTAAACTGAGAGAATATTACTAAACTGAGGGAGTATTACTAAACTGAGAGAGTATTACTAAACTGAGAGTATTACTCAACTGAGAGAGTATTACTAACCTGAGAGAGTATTACTAAACTGAGAGAATATTACTAAACTGAGAATGTATTACTAAACTGGGAGAGTATTACTCAACTGAGAGAGTATTACTGAACCGGGAGAGTATTACTGATCCGAGAGAGTGTTACTAAACTGAGAGAGTATTACTTAACTGAGAGAGTATTACTAAACTGAGAGAATATTACTAAACTGTGAGAGTATTACTAAACTGAGAGAGTATTACTAAACTGAGAGAGCTGAGAGAGTATTACTAGACTGAGAGAGTATTACTCAACTGAGAGAATATTACTCACCGGAGAGATTATTACTCAACTGAGAGAGTATTACTAGACTGAGATAGTATTACTCAACTGAGAGAATATTACTCACCGGAGACATTATTACTCAACTGAGAGAATATTACTAAGCTGAGAGAATATTACTAAACTGAGAGAGTATTACTAAACTGAGAGAATATTACTAAACTGAGAGAATATTACTAAACTGAGAGAGTATTACTAGACGGAGAGAGTATTATTAGACTGAGAGAGTATTACTCAACTGAAAGAATATTATTAAACTGAGAGAGTATTACTAAACTGAGGGAGTATTAATAAACTGAGAGAGTATTACTAACCTGAGAGAGTATTACTAAACGTAGAGAATATTACTAAACTGTGAGAGTATTACTAAACTGAGAGAGTATTACTAACCCGAGAGAGTATTACTAAACTGAGAGAATATTACTAAGCTGAGAGAGTATTACTAAACTGAGAGAGCTGAGAGAATATTACTAAACTGAGAGAATATTATTAAACTGAGAGAGTATTACTCAACTGAGGGAGTATTACGAAACCGAAAGAGTATTACTAACCTGAGAGAGTATTACTAAACTGAGAGAATATTACTAAACTGTGAGAGTATTACTAAACTGAGAGAGTATTACTCAACTGAGAGAGTATTACTGAACTCAGAGAGTATAACTCAACTGAGAGAGTATTACTAAACTGAGAGAGTGTTACTAGACTGAGAGAGTATTACTCAACTGAGAGAGTATTACTCAACTGAGAGAGTATTACTAACCTGAGAGAGTATTACTAAACTGAGAGAATATTACTAAACTGAGAGAGTATTACTAAACTGAGAGAATATTACTAAACTGAGAGAGTATTACAAAACTGAGAGAGCTGAGAGAATATTACTAAACTGAGAGAATATTATTAAACTGAGAGAGTATTACTAAACTAAGGGAGTATTACGAAACCGAGAGAGTATTACTAACCTGAGAGAGTATTACTAAACTGAGAGAATATTACTAAACTGTGAGAGTATTACTAAACTGAGAGAGTATTACTAACCCGAGAGAGTATTACTAAACCGAGAGAATATTACTAAACTGAGAGAATATTACTCAACTGAGAGAGTATTACTAAACTGAGAGAGTATTACTAAACTGAGAGACTGTTACTAAACTGAGAGAATATTACTCAACGGAGAGATTATTTCTCAACTGAGAGAGTATTACTAAACTGAGAGAGTATTACTAAACTGAGAGAGTGTTACTAAACTGAGAGAGTATTACTAAACTGAGAGAGTGTTACTAAACTGAGAGAATATTACTAAACTGAGAGAATATTACTCAACTGAGAGAGTATTACTAAACTGAGAGAGTATTACTAGACTGAGAGAGTATTATTAGACTGAGAGAGTATTACTCAACTGAAAGAATATTATTAAACTGAGAGAGTATTACTAAACTGAGGGAGTATTACTAAACTGAGAGAGTATTACTAACCTGAGAGAGTATTACTAAACGTAGAGAATATTACTAAACTGTGAGAGTATTACTAAACTGAGAGAGTATTACTAACCCGAGAGAGTATTACTAAACTGAGAGAATTTTACTAAGCTGAGAGAGTATTACTAAACTGAGAGAGCTGAGAGAATATTACTAAACTGAGAGAATATTATTAAACTGAGAGAGTATTACTCAACTGAGGGAGTATTACGAAACCGAGAGAGTATTACTAACCTGAGAGACTGTTACTAAACTGAGAGAATATTACTCAACGGAGAGATTATTACTCAACTGAGAGAGTATTACTAAACTGAGAGAGTATTACTAAACTGAGAGAGTATTACTAAACTGAGAGAGTGTTACTAGACTGAGAGAGTATTACTCAACTGAGAGAGTATTACTCAACTGAGAGAGTATTACTAACCTTAGAGAGTATTACTAAACTGAGAGAATATTACTAAACTGAGAGAATATTACTAAACTGAGAGAGTATTACAAAACTGAGAGAGCTGAGAGAATATTACTAAACTGAGAGAATATTATTAAACTGAGAGAGTATTACTAAACTAAGGGAGTATTACGAAACCGAGAGAGTATTACTAACCTGAGAGAGTATTACTAAACTGAGAGAATATTACTAAACTGTGAGAGTATTACTAAACTGAGAGAGTATTACTAACCCGAGAGAGTATTACTAAACCGAGAGAATATTACTAAACTGAGAGAATATTACTCAACTGAGAGAGTATTACTAAACTGAGAGAGTATTACTAAACTGAGAGACTGTTACTAAACTGAGAGAATATTACTCAACGGAGAGATTATTACTCAACTGAGAGAGTATTACTAAACTGAGAGAGTATTACTAAACTGAGAGAGTGTTACTAAACTGAGAGAGTATTACTAAACTGAGAGAGTGTTACTAAACTGAGAGAATATTACTAAACTGAGAGAATATTACTCAACTGAGAGAGTATTACTAAACTGAGAGAGTATTACTAAACTGAGAGAGTGTTACTAAACTGAGAGAATATTACTCAACGGAGAAAATAATTACTCAACTGAGAGAGTATTACTAGACTGAGAGACTATTACTCAACGGAGAAAATAATTACTCAACTGAGAGAGTATTACTAGACTGAGAGACTATTACTCAACTGAGAGAATATTACTCACCGGAGAGATTATTACTCAACTGAGAGAGTATTTCTAAACGGAGAGAGTATTACTAAACTGAGAGAGTATTACTAAACTGAGAGAGTGTTAATAGACTGAGAGAGTATTACTAAACTGAGAGAGTATTACTAAACTGAGAGAGTGTTACTAAACTGAGAGAGTATTACTAAACTGAGAGAGTATTACTAAACTGAGAGAATATTACTAAACTGAGAGAATATTACTAAACGGTGAGACTATTACTAAACTGAGAGAGTATTACTAAACTGAGAGAGCTGAGAGAGTATTACTAGACTGAGAGAGTATTACCAGACTGAGAGAGTATTACTCAACTGAGAGAATATTACTCACCGGAGAGATTATTACTCAACTGAGAGAGTATTACTAGACTGAGATAGTATTACTCAACTGAGAGAATATTACTCACCGGAGAGATTATTACTCAACTGTGAGAATATTACTAAACGGAGAGAGCTGAGAGAATATTACTAAACTGAGAGAATATTACTAAACTGAGAGAATATTACTAAACTGAGAGAATATTACTAAACTGAGAGAATATTACTAAACTGTGAGAGTATTACTAAACTGAGAGAGTATTACTAACCCGAGAGAATATTACGAGAGAGTGTTACTAGACTGAGAGAGTATTACTCAACTGAGAGAGTATTACTCAACTGAGAGAGTATTACTGAACCGAGAGAGTGGTACTAAACTAAGACAGTATTACTTAACTGAGAGAGTATTACTAAACTGAGAGAGTATTACTAAACTGAGAGAGTATTACTCAACTGAGAGAATGTTACTAAACTGAGAGAATATTATTAAACTGAGAGAGTATTACTCAACTGAGGGATTATTACGAAACCGAGAGAGTATTACTAACCTGAGAGAGTATTACTAAACTGAGAGAATATTACTAAACTGTGAGAGTATTACTAAACTGAGAGAGTATTACTCAACTGAGAGAGTATTACTGAACTGAGAGAGTATAACTCAACTGAGAGAGTATTACTAAACTGAGAGAGTGTTACTAGACTGAGAGAGTATTACTCAACTGAGAGAGTATTACTCAACTGAGAGAGTATTACTAACCTGAGAGAGTATTACTAAACTGAGAGAATATTACTAAACTGAGAGAGTATTACTAAACTGAGAGAATATTACTAAACTGAGAGAGTATTACAAAACTGAGAGAGCTGAGAGAATATTACTAAACTGAGAGAATATTATTAAACTGAGAGAGTATTACTAAACTAAGGGAGTATTACGAAACCGAGAGAGTATTACTAACCTGAGAGAGTATTACTAAACTGAGAGAATATTACTAAACTGTGAGAGTATTACTAAACTGAGAGAGTATTACTAACCCGAGAGAGTATTACTAAACCGAGAGAATATTACTAAACTGAGAGAATATTACTCAACTGAGAGAGTATTACTAAACTGAGAGAGTATTACTAAACTGAGAGACTGTTACTAAACTGAGAGAATATTACTCAACGGAGAGATTATTACTCAACTGAGAGAGTATTACTAAACTGAGAGAGTATTACTAAACTGAGAGAGTGTTACTAAACTGAGAGAGTATTACTAAACTGAGAGAGTGTTACTAAACTGAGAGAATATTACTAAACTGAGAGAATATTACTCAACTGAGAGAGTATTACTAAACTGAGAGAGTATTACTAAACTGAGAGAGTGTTACTAAACTGAGAGAATATTACTCAACGGAGAAAATAATTACTCAACTGAGAGAATATTACTAGACTGAGAGACTATTAATCAACTGAGAGAATATTACTCACCGGAGAGAGTATTACTCAACTGAGAGAGTATTTCTAAACGGAGAGAGTATTACTAAACTGAGAGAGTATTACTAAACTGAGAGAGTGTTAATAGACTGAGAGAGTATTACTCAACTGAGAGAGTATTACTCAACTGAGAGAGTATTACTCAACTGAGAGAGTATTACTGAACCGGGAGAGTATTACTGATCCGAGAGAGTGTTACTAAACTGAGAGAGTATTACTTAACTGAGAGAGTATTACTAAACTGAGAGAATATTACTAAACTGAGAGAATATTACTAAACGGTGAGACTATTACTAAACTGAGAGAGTATTACTAAACTGAGAGAGCTGAGAGAGTGTTACTAGACTGAGAGAGTATTACCAGACTGAGAGAGTATTACTCAACTGAGAGAATATTACTCACCGGAGAGATTATTACTCAACTGAGAGAGTATTACTAGACTGAGATAGTATTACTCAACTGAGAGAATATTACTCACCGGAGAGATTATTACTCAACTGTGAGAATATTACTAAACGGAGAGAGCTGAGAGAATATTACTAAACTGTGAGAGTATTACTAAACTGAGAGAGTATTACTAACCCGAGAGAGTATTACTAAACTGAGAGAATTTTACTAAGCTGAGAGAGTATTACTAAACTGAGAGAGCTGAGAGAATATTACTAAACTGAGAGAATATTATTAAACTGAGAGAGTATTACTCAACTGAGGGAGTATTACGAAACCGAGAGAGTATTACTAACCTGAGAGAGTATTACTAAACTGAGAGAATATTACTAAACTGTGAGAGTATTACTAAACTGAGAGAGTATTACTCAACTGAGAGAGTATTACTGAACTGAGAGAGTATTACTAAACTGAGAGAGTGTTACTAGACTGAGAGAGTATTACTCAACTGAGAGAGTATTACTCAACTGAGAGAGTATTACTAACCTGAGAGAGTATTACTAAACTGAGAGAATATTACTAAACTGAGAGAATATTACTAAACTGAGAGAGTATTACAAAACTGAGAGAGCTGAGAGAATATTACTAAACTGAGAGAATATTATTAAACTGAGAGAGTATTACTAAACTAAGGGAGTATTACGAAACCGAGAGAGTATTACTAACCTGAGAGAGTATTACTAAACTGAGAGAATATTACTAAACTGTGAGAGTATTACTAAACTGAGAGAGTATTACTAACCCGAGAGAGTATTACTAAACCGAGAGAATATTACTAAACTGAGAGAATATTACTCAACTGAGAGAGTATTACTAAACTGAGAGAGTATTACTAAACTGAGAGACTGTTACTAAACTGAGAGAATATTACTCAACGGAGAGATTATTACTCAACTGAGAGAGTATTACTAAACTGAGAGAGTATTACTAAACTGAGAGAGTGTTACTAAACTGAGAGAGTATTACTAAACTGAGAGAGTGTTACTAAACTGAGAGAATATTACTAAACTGAGAGAATATTACTCAACTGAGAGAGTATTACTAAACTGAGAGAGTATTACTAAACTGAGAGAGTGTTACTAAACTGAGAGAATATTACTCAACGGAGAAAATAATTACTCAACTGAGAGAGTATTACTAGACTGAGAGACTATTACTCAACGGAGAAAATAATTACTCAACTGAGAGAGTATTACTAGACTGAGAGACTATTACTCAACTGAGAGAATATTACTCACCGGAGAGATTATTACTCAACTGAGAGAGTATTTCTAAACGGAGAGAGTATTACTAAACTGAGAGAGTATTACTAAACTGAGAGAGTGTTAATAGACTGAGAGAGTATTACTCAACTGAGAGAGTATTACTCAACTGAGAGAGTGTTACTAAACTGAGAGAGTATTACTTAACTGAGAGAGTATTACTAAACTGAGAGAATATTACTAAACTGAGAGAATATTACTAAACGGTGAGAGTATTACTAAACTGAGAGAGTATTACTAAACTGAGAGAGCTGAGAGAGTATTACTAGACTGAGAGAGTATTACTAAACTGAGAGAGTATTACTCAACTGAGAGAATATTACTCACCGGAGAGATTATTACTCAACTGAGAGAGTATTACTAGACTGAGATAGTATTACTCAACTGAGAGAATATTACTCACCGGAGAGATTATTACTCAACTGTGAGAATATTACTAAACGGAGAGAGCTGAGAGAATATTACTAAACTGAGAGAATATTACTAAACTGAGAGAGTATTACTAAACTGAGAGAATATTACTAAACTGAGAGAATATTACTAAACTGTGAGAGTATTACTAAACTGAGAGAGTATTACTAACCCGAGAGAATATTACGAGAGAGTGTTACTAGACTGAGAGAGTATTACTCAACTGAGAGAGTATTACTCAACTGAGAGAGTATTACTGAACCGAGAGAGTGGTACTAAACTAAGACAGTATTACTTAACTGAGAGAGTATTACTAAACTGAGAGAGTATTACTAAACTGAGAGAGTATTACTCAACTGAGAGAATGTTACTAAACTGAGAGAATATTATTAAACTGAGAGAGTATTACTCAACTGAGGGATTATTACGAAACCGAGAGAGTATTACTAACCTGAGAGAGTATTACTAAACTGAGAGAATATTACTAAACTGTGAGAGTATTACTAAACTGAGAGAGTATTACTCAACTGAGAGAGTATTACTGAACTGAGAGAGTATAACTCAACTGAGAGAGTATTACTAAACTGAGAGAGTGTTACTAGACTGAGAGAGTATTACTCAACTGAGAGAGTATTACTCAACTGAGAGAGTATTACTAACCTGAGAGAGTATTACTAAACTGAGAGAATATTACTAAACTGAGAGAGTATTACTAAACTGAGAGAATATTACTAAACTGAGAGAGTATTACAAAACTGAGAGAGCTGAGAGAATATTACTAAACTGAGAGAATATTATTAAACTGAGAGAGTATTACTAAACTAAGGGAGTATTACGAAACCGAGAGAGTATTACTAACCTGAGAGAGTATTACTAAACTGAGAGCATATTACTAAACTGTGAGAGTATTACTAAACTGAGAGAGTATTACTAACCCGAGAGAGTATTACTAAACCGAGAGAATATTACTAAACTGAGAGAATATTACTCAACTGAGAGAGTATTACTAAACTGAGAGAGTATTACTAAACTGAGAGACTGTTACTAAACTGAGAGAATATTACTCAACTGAGAGAGTATTACTAAACTGAGAGAGTATTACTAAACTGAGAGAGTATTACTAAACTGAGAGAGTATTACTAAACTGAGAGGGTATTACTAAACTGAGAGAGTGTTACTAAACTGAGAGAATATTACTAAACTGAGAGAATATTACTAAACTGAGAGAGTATTACTAAACTGAGAGAGTATTACTAAACTGAGAGAGTGTTACTAAACTGAGAGAATATTACTCAACGGAGAAAATAATTACTCAACTGAGAGAATATTACTAGACTGAGAGACTATTAATCAACTGAGAGAATATTACTCACCGGAGAGAGTATTACTCAACTGAGAGAGTATTTCTAAACGGAGAGAGTATTACTAAACTGAGAGAGTATTACTAAACTGAGAGAGTGTTAATAGACTGAGAGAGTATTACTCAACTGAGAGAGTATTACTCAACTGAGAGAGTATTACTCAACTGAGAGAGTATTACTGAACCGGGAGAGTATTACTGATCCGAGAGAGTGTTACTAAACTGAGAGAGTATTACTTAACTGAGAGAGTATTACTAAACTGAGAGAATATTACTAAACTGAGAGAATATTACTAAACGGTGAGACTATTACTAAACTGAGAGAGTATTACTAAACTGAGAGAGCTGAGAGAGTGTTACTAGACTGAGAGAGTATTACCAGACTGAGAGAGTATTACTCAACTGAGAGAATATTACTCACCGGAGAGATTATTACTCAACTGAGAGAGTATTACTAGACTGAGATAGTATTACTCAACTGAGAGAATATTACTCACCGGAGAGATTATTACTCAACTGTGAGAATATTACTAAACGGAGAGAGCTGAGAGAATATTACTAAACTGAGAGAATATTACTAAACTGAGAGAGTATTACTAAACTGAGAGAATATTACTAAACTGAGAGAATATTACTAAACTGTGAGAGTATTACTAAACTGAGAGAGTATTACTAACCCGAGAGAATATTACGAGAGAGTGTTACTAGACTGAGAGAGTATTACTCAACTGAGAGAGTATTACTCAACTGAGAGAGTATTACTGAACCGAGAGAGTGGTACTAAACTAAGACAGTATTACTTAACTGAGAGAGTATTACTAAACTGAGAGAGTATTACTAAACTGAGAGAGTATTACTCAACTGAGAGAATGTTACTAAACTGAGAGAATATTACTAAACTGAGAGAATATTACTCAACTGAGAGAGTATTACTAAACTGAGAGAGTATTACTGAACCGAGAGAGTGTTACTAAACTGAGACAGTATTACTTAACTGAGAGAGTATTACTAAACTGAGAGAGTATTACTAAACTGAGAGAGTATTACTCAACTGAGAGAATGTTACTAAACTGAGAGAATATTACTAAACTGAGAGAGTATTACTCAACTGAGAGAATGATACTAAACTGAGAGAATATTACTAAACTGAGAGAATATTACTCAACTGAGAGAGTATTACTAAACTGAGAGAGTATTACTAAACTGAGAGAGTGTTACTAAACTGAGAGAATATTACTCAACGGAGAAAATAATTACTCAACTGAGAGAGTATTACTAAACTGAGAGAGTATTACTAAACTGATAGAGTGTTAATAGACTGAGAGAGTATTACTCAACTGAGATAGTATTACTCAACTGAGAGAGTATTACTCACCGGAGAGATTATTACTCAACTGAGAGAATATTACTAAACGGAGAGAGCTGAGAGAATATTACTAAACTGAGAGAATATTACTAAACTGAGAGAGTATTACTAAACTGAGAGAATATTACTAAACTGAGAGAATATTACTTAACTGTGAGAGTATTACTAACCCGAGAAAATATATTACGAGAGAGTGTTACTAGACTGAGAGAGTATTACTCAACTGAGAGAGTATTACTCAACTGAGAGAGTATTACTCAACTGAGAGAGTATTACTGAACCGAGAGAGTGGTACTAAACTAAGACAGTATTACTTAACTGAGAGAGTATTACTAAACTGAGAGAGTATTACTAAACTGAGAGAGTATTACTCAACTGAGAGAATGTTACTAAACTGAGAGAATATTACTAAACTGAGAGAATATTACTCAACTGAGAGAGTATTACTAAACTGAGAGAGTATTACTGAACCGAGAGAGTGTTACTAAACTGAGACAGTATTACTTAACTGAGAGAGTAATACTAAACTGAGAGAGTATTACTAAACTGAGAGCGTATTACTAAACTGAGAGAATGTTACTAAACTGAGAGAATATTACTAAACTGAGAGAATATTACTCAACTGAGAGAGTATTACTCAACTGAGAGAGTATTACTAGACTGAGAGAGTATTACTCAACTGAGAGAGTATTACTCACCGGAGAGATTATTACTCAACTGAGAGAGTATTTCTAAACGGAGAGAGTATTACTAAACTGAGAGAGTATTACTAAACTGAGAGAGTGTTAATAGACTGAGAGAGTATTACTCAACTGAGATAGTATTACTCAACTGAGAGAGTATTACTCAACTGAGAGAGTATTACTGAACCGGGAGAGTATTACTGATCCGAGAGAGTGTTACTAAACTGAGAGAGTATTACTTAACTGAGAGAGTATTACTAAACTGAGAGAATATTACTAAACTGAGAGAATATTACTAAACTGTGAGACTATTACTAAACTGAGAGAGCTGAGAGAGTATTACTAGACTGAGAGAGTATTACCAGACTGAGAGAGTATTACTCAACTGAGAGAATATTACTAAACTGAGAGAATATTACTAAACTGAGAGAGTATTACTAAACTGAGAGAGTATTACTAAACTGAGAGAATATTACTAAACTGTGAGAGTATTACTAAACTGAGAGAGTATTACTAACCCAAGAGAATATTACTAAACTGAGAGAGTGTTACTAGACTGAGAGAGTATTACTCAACTGAGAGAGTATTACTCAACAGAGAGAGTATTACTGAACCGAGAGAGTGTTACTAAACTGAGACAGTATTACTTAACTGAGAGAGTATTACTAAACTGAGAGAGTATTACTCAACTGAGAGAGTATTACTCAACTGAGAGAATGTTACTAAACTGAGAGATTATTACTCAACTGAGAGAGTATTACTAAACTGAGAGAGTATAACTCAACTGAGAGAGTATTACTAAACTGAGAGTGTATTACTAAACTGAGAGAGTGTTACTAAACTGAGAGAGTGTTACTAGACTGAAAGAGTATTACTAAACTGAGAGAGTGTTACTAAACTGAGAGAGTGTTACGAAACTGAGAGAATATTACTCAACTGAGAGAGTATTACTAGACTGAGAGAGTATTACTAAACTGAGAGAGTATTACTAAACTGAGAGAGTATTACTAAACTGAGAGAGTATTACTAAACTGAGAGAGTATTACTAAACTGAGAGAATATTACTCAACTGAGAGAGTATTACTAACCCGAGAGAGTATTACTAAACTGAGAGAATATTACTAAACTGAGAGAGTATTACTAAACTGAGAGAGTATTACTCAACTGAGAGAGTATTACTGAACCGGGTAAGTATTACTGATCCGAGAGAGTGTTACTAAACTGAGAGAGTATTACTTAACTGAGAGAGTATTACTAAACTGAGAGAGTATTACTAAACTGAGAGAGCTGAGAGAGTATTACTAGACTGAGAGAGTATTACCAGACTGAGAGAGTATTACTCAACTGAGAGAATATTACTAAACTGAGAGAATATTACTAAACTGAGAGAGTATTACTAAACTGAGAGAGTATTACTAAACTGAGAGAATATTACTAAACTGTGAGAGTATTACTAAACTGAGAGAGTATTACTAACCCGAGAGAATATTACTAAACTGAGAGAGTGTTACTAGACTGAGAGAGTATTACTCAACTGAGAGAGTATTACTCAACTGAGAGAGTATTACTGAACCGAGAGAGTGTTACTAAACTGAGACAGTATTACTTAACTGAGAGAGTATTACTAAACTGAGAGAGTATTACTCAACTGAGAGAGTATTACTCAACTGAGAGAATGTTACTAAACTGAGAGATTATTACTCAACTGAGAGAGTATTACTAAACTGAGAGAGTATAACTCAACTGAGAGAGTATTACTAAACTGAGAGTGTATTACTAAACTGAGAGAGTGTTACTAAACTGAGAGAGTGTTACTAAAATGAAAGAGTATTACTAAACTGAGAGAGTGTTACTAAACTGAGAGAGTGTTACGAAACTGAGAGAATATTACTCAACTGAGAGAGTATTACTAGACTGAGAGAGTATTACTAAACTGAGAGAGTATTACTAAACTGAGAGAGTATTACTAAACTGAGGGAGTATTACTAAACTGAGAGAGTATTACTCAACTGATAGAGTGTTAATAGACTGAGAGAGTATTACTCAACTGAGATAGTATTACTCAACTGAGAGAGTATTACTCACCGGAGAGATTATTACTCAACTGAGAGAATATTACTAAACGGAGAGAGCTGAGAGAATATTACTAAACTGAGAGAATATTACTAAACTGAGAGAGTATTACTAAACTGAGAGAATATTACTAAACTGAGAGAATATTACTTAACTGTGAGAGTATTACTAACCCGAGAAAATATATTACGAGAGAGTGTTACTAGACTGAGAGAGTATTACTCAACTGAGAGAGTATTACTCAACTGAGAGAGTATTACTCAACTGAGAGAGTATTACTGAACCGAGAGAGTGGTACTAAACTAAGACAGTATTACTTAACTGAGAGAGTATTACTAAACTGAGAGAGTATTACTAAACTGAGAGAGTATTACTCAACTGAGAGAATGTTACTAAACTGAGAGAATATTACTAAACTGAGAGAATATTACTCAACTGAGAGAGTATTACTAAACTGAGAGAGTATTACTGAACCGAGAGAGTGTTACTAAACTGAGACAGTATTACTTAACTGAGAGAGTAATACTAAACTGAGAGAGTATTACTAAACTGAGAGCGTATTACTAAACTGAGAGAATGTTACTAAACTGAGAGAATATTACTAAACTGAGAGAATATTACTCAACTGAGAGAGTATTACTAAACTGAGAGAGTATTACTAAACTGAGAGAGTGTTACTAAACTGAGAGAATATTACTCAACGGAGAAAATAATTACTCAACTGAGAGAGTATTACTAGATTGAGAGAGTATTACTCAACTGAGAGAATATTACTCACCGGAGAGATTATTACTCAACTGAGAGAGTATTTCTAAACGGAGAGAGTATTACTAAACTGAGAGAGTATTACTAAACTGAGAGAGTGTTAATAGACTGAGAGAGTATTACTCAACTGAGATAGTATTACTCAACTGAGAGAGTATTACTGAACCGGGAGAGTATTACTGATCCGAGAGAGTGTTACTAAACTGAGAGAGTATTACTTAACTGAGAGAGTATTACTAAACTGAGAGAATATTACTAAACTGAGAGAATATTACTAAACTGTGAGACTATTACTAAACTGAGAGAGCTGAGAGAGTATTACTAGACTGAGAGAGTATTACCAGACTGAGAGAGTATTACTAAACTGAGAGAATATTACTAAACTGAGAGAATATTACTAAACTGAGAGAGTATTACTAAACTGAGAGAATATTACTAAACTGAGAGAATATTACTAAACTGTGAGAGTATTACTAAACTGAGAGAGTATTACTAACCCGAGAGAATATTACTAAACTGAGAGAGTGTTACTAGACTGAGAGAGTATTACTCAACTGAGAGAGTATTACTCAACTGAGAGAGTATTACTGAACCGAGAGAGTGTTACTAAACTGAGACAGTATTACTTAACTGAGAGAGTATTACTAAACTGAGAGAGTATTACTCAACTGAGAGAGTATTACTCAACTGAGAGAATGTTACTAAACTGAGAGATTATTACTCAACTGAGAGAGTATTACTAAACTGAGAGAGTATAACTCAACTGAGAGAGTATTACTAAACTGAGAGTGTATTACTAAACTGAGAGAGTGTTACTAAACTGAGAGAGTGTTACTAGACTGAAAGAGTATTACTAAACTGAGAGACTGTTACTAAACTGAGAGAGTGTTACGAAACTGAGAGAATATTACTCAACTGAGAGAGTATTACTAGACTGAGAGAGTATTACTAAACTGAGAGAGTATTACTAAACTGAGAGAGTATTACTAAACTGAGGGAGTATTACTAAACTGAGAGAGTATTACTGAACTGAGAGAGTATTACTCAACTGAGAGAGTATTACTAACCTGAGAGAGTATTACTAAACTGAGAGAATATTACTAAACTGAGAGAGTATTACTAAACTGAGAGAGTATTACTCAACTGAGAGAGTATTACTGAACCGGGTAAGTATTACTGATCCGAGAGAGTGTTACTAAACTGAGAGAGTTTTACTTAACTGAGAGAGTATTACTAAACTGAGAGAGTATTACTAAACTGAGAGAGCTGAGAGAGTATTACTAGACTGAGAGAGTATTACTAAACTGAGAGAGTATTACTCAACTGAGAGAGTATTACTAAACTGAGAGAGTATTACTAAACTGAGAGAGTATTACTAAACTGAGAGAGTATTACTAAACTGAGAGAATATTACTAAACTGTGAGAGTATTACTAAACTGAGAGAGTATTACTAACCCGAGAGAATATTACTAAACTGAGAGAGTGTTACTAGACTGAGAGAGTATTACTCAACTGAGAGAGTATTACTCAACTGAGAGAGTATTACTGAACCGAGAGAGTGTTACTAAACTGAGACAGTATTACTTAACTGAGAGAGTATTACTAAACTGAGAGAGTATTACTCAACTGAGAGAGTATTACTCAACTGAGAGAATGTTACTAAACTGAGAGATTATTACTCAACTGAGAGAGTATTACTAAACTGAGAGAGTATAACTCAACTGAGAGAGTATTACTAAACTGAGAGTGTATTACTAAACTGAGAGAGTGTTACTAAACTGAGAGAGTGTTACTAGACTGAAAGAGTATTACTAAACTGAGAGAGTGTTACTAAACTGAGAGAGTGTTACGAAACTGAGAGAGTATTACTAAACTGAGAGAGTATTACTAAACTGAGAGAGTATTACTAAACTGAGAGAGTATTACTAAACTGAGAGAGTATTACTAAACTGAGGGAGTATTACTAAACTGAGAGAGTATTACTGAACTGAGAGAGTATTACTCAACTGAGAGAGTATTACTAACCTGAGAGAGTATTACTAAACTGAGAGAATATTACTAAACTGAGAGAGTATTACTAAACTGAGAGAGTATTACTCAACTGAGAGAGTATTACTGAACCGGGTAAGTATTACTGATCCGAGAGAGTGTTACTAAACTGAGAGAGTATTACTTAACTGAGAGAGTATTACTAAACTGAGAGAGTATTACTAAACTGAGAGAGCTGAGAGAGTATTACTAGACTGAGAGAGTATTACTCAACTGAGAGAATATTACTCACCGGAGAGATTATTACTCAACTGAAAGAGTATTACTAGACTGAGATAGTATTACTCAACTGAGAGAATATTACTCACCGGAGACATTATTACTCAACTGAGAGAATATTACTAAACGGAGAGAGCTGAGAGAATATTACTAAGCTGAGAGAATATTACTAAACTGAGAGAGTATTACTAAACTGAGAGAATATTACTAAACTGAGAGAATATTACTAAACTGAGAGAGTATTACTAGACTGAGAGAGTATTACTAGACTGAGGGAGTATTACTCAACTGAAAGAATATTACTCACCGGAGAGATTATTACTCAAATGAGAGAGTATTACTAAACAGAGAGAGTATTACTAAACTGAGAGAATATTACTAAACTGAGAGAGTATTACAAAACTGAGAGAGCTGAGAGAATATTACTAAACTGAGAGAATATTATTAAACTGAGAGAGTATTACTAAACTGAGGGAGTATTACTAAACTGAGAGAGTATTACTAACCTGAGAGAGTATTACTAAACTTAGAGAATATTACTAAACTGTGAGAGTATTACTAAACTGAGAGAGTATTACTAACCCGAGAGAGTATTACTAAACTGAGAGAATATTACTAAGCTGAGAGAGTATTACTAAACTGAGAGAGTATTACTAAACTGAGAGAATATTACTAAACTGAGAGAATATTATTAAACTGAGAGAGTATTACTAACCTGAGAGAGTATTACTAAACTGAGAGAATATTACTAAACTGTGAGAGTATTACTAAACTGAGAGAGTATTACTCAATTGAGAGAGTATTACTGAACTGAGAGAGTATAACTCAACTGAGAGAGTATTACTAAACTGAGAGAGTGTTACTAGACTGAGAGAGTATTACTCAACTGAGAGAGTATTACTCAACTGAGAAAGTATTACTAACCTGAGAGAGTATTACTAAACTGAGAGAATATTACTAAACTGAGAGAGTATTACTAAACTGAGAGAATATTACTCAACTGAGAGAGTATTACTAAACTGAGAGAGTATTACTGAACCGAGAGAGTGTTACTAAACTGAGACAGTATTACTTAACTGAGAGAGTATTACTAAACTGAGAGAGTATTACTCAACTGGGAGAGTATTACTCAACTGAGAGAATGTTACTAAACTGAGAGAATATTACTAAACTGAGAGAATATTACTCAACTGAGAGAGTATTACTAAACTGAGAGAGTATTACTAAACTGAGAGAGTATTACTCAACTGAGAAAGTATTACTAACCTGAGAGAGTATTACTAAACTGAGAGAGTATTACTCAACTGAGATAGTATTACTCAACTGAGAGAGTATTACTCAACTGAGAGAGTATTACTGAACCGGGAGAGTATTACTGATCCGAGAGAGTGTTACTAAACTGAGAGAGTATTACTTAACTGAGAGAGTATTACTAAACTGAGAGAATATTACTAAACTGAGAGAATATTACTAAACTGTGAGACTATTACTAAACTGAGAGAGCTGAGAGAGTATTACTAGACTGAGAGAGTATTACCAGACTGAGAGAGTATTACTCAACTGAGAGAATATTACTAAACTGAGAGAATATTACTAAACTGAGAGAGTATTACTAAACTGAGAGAGTATTACTAAACTGAGAGAATATTACTAAACTGTGAGACTATTACTAAACTGAGAGAGCTGAGAGAGTATTACTAGACTGAGAGAGTATTACCAGACTGAGAGAGTATTACTCAACTGAGAGAATATTACTAAACTGAGAGAATATTACTAAACTGAGAGAGTATTACTAAACTGAGATAGTATTACTCAACTGAGAGAATATTACTCACCGGAGACATTATTACTCAACTGAGAGAATATTACTAAACGGAGAGAGCTGAGAGAATATTACTAAGCTGAGAGAATATTACTAAACTGAGAGAGTATTACTAAACTGAGAGAATATTACTAAACTGAGAGAATATTACTAAACTGAGAGAGTATTACTAGACTGAGAGAGTATTACTAGACTGAGGGAGTATTACTCAACTGAAAGAATATTACTCACCGGAGAGATTATTACTCAAATGAGAGAGTATTACTAAACAGAGAGAGTATTACTAAACTGAGAGAATATTACTAAACTGAGAGAGTATTACTAAACTGAGAGAGCTGAGAGAATATTACTAAACTGAGAGAATATTATTAAACTGAGAGAGTATTACTAAACTGAGGGAGTATTACTAAACTGAGAGAGTATTACTAAACTGAGAGAGTATTACTAAACTTAGAGAATATTACTAAACTGTGAGAGTATTACTAAACTGAGAGAGTATTACTAACCCGAGAGAGTATTACTAAACTGAGAGAATATTACTAAGCTGAGAGAGTATTACTAAACTGAGAGAGCTGAGAGAATATTACTAAACTGAGAGAATATTATTAAACTGAGAGAGTATTACTCAACTGAGGGAGTATTACGAAACCGAGAGAGTATTACTAACCTGAGAGAGTATTACTAAACTGAGAGAATATTACTAAACTGTGAGAGTATTACTAAACTGAGAGAGTATTACTCAACTGAGAGAGTATTACTGAACTGAGAGAGTATAACTCAACTGAGAGAGTATTACTAAACTGAGAGAGTGTTACTAAACTGAGAGAGTATTACTCAACTGAGAGAGTATTACTCAACTGAGAAAGTATTACTAACCTGAGAGAGTATTACTAAACTGAGAGAATATTACTAAACTGAGAGAGTATTACTAAACTGAGAGAATATTACTCAACTGAGAGAGTATTACTAAACTGAGAGAGTATTACTGAACCGAGAGAGTGTTACTAAACTGAGACAGTATTACTTAACTGAGAGAGTATTACTAAACTGAGAGAATATTACTCAACTGAGAGAGTATTACTAAACTGAGAGAGTATTACTCAACTGAGAGAGTATTACTCAACTGAGAAAGTATTACTAACCTGAGAGAGTATTACTAAACTGAGAGAGTATTACTAAACTGAGAGAGTATTACTCAACTGAGAGAATGTTACTAAACTGAGAGAATATTACTAAACTGAGAGAATATTACTCAACTGAGAGAGTATTACTAAACTGAGAGAGTATTACTCAACTGAGAGAGTATTACTCAACTGAGAAAGTATTACTAACCTGAGAGAGTATTACTAAACTGAGAGAGTATTACTCAACTGAGATAGTATTACTCAACTGAGAGAGTATTACTCAACTGAGAGAGTATTACTGAACCGGGTGAGTATTACTGATCCGAGAGAGTGTTACTAAACTGAGAGAGTATTACTTAACTGAGAGAGTATTACTAAACTGAGAGAATATTACTAAACTGAGAGAATATTACTAAACTGTGAGACTATTACTAAACTGAGAGAGCTGAGAGAGTATTACTAGACTGAGAGAGTATTACCAGACTGAGAGAGTATTACTCAACTGAGAGAATATTACTAAACTGAGAGAATATTACTAAACTGAGAGAGTATTACTAAACTGAGAGAGTATTACTAAACTGAGAGAATATTACTAAACTGGGAGAGTATTACTAAACTGAGAGAGTATTACTAACCCGAGAGAATATTACTAAACTGAGAGAGTGTTACTAGACTGAGAGAGTATTACTCAACTGAGAGAGTATTACTCAACTGAGAGAGTATTACTGAACCGAGAGAGTGTTACTAAACTGAGACAGTATTACTTAACTGAGAGAGTATTACTAAACTGAGAGAGTATTACTCAACTGAGAGAGTATTACTCAACTGAGAGAATGTTACTAAACTGAGAGATTATTACTCAACTGAGAGAGTATTACTAAACTGAGAGAGTATAACTCAACTGAGAGAGTATTACTAAACTGAGAGTGTATTACTAAACTGAGAGAGTGTTACTAAACTGAGAGAGTGTTACTAGACTGAAAGAGTATTACTAAACTGAGAGAGTGTTACTAAACTGAGAGAGTGTTACGAAACTGAGAGAATATTACTCAACTGAGAGAGTATTACTAGACTGAGAGAGTATTACTAAACTGAGAGAGTATTACTAAACTGAGAGAGTATTACTAAACTGAGGGAGTATTACTAAACTGAGAGAGTATTACTGAACTGAGAGAGTATTACTCAACTGAGAGAGTATTACTAACCTGAGAGAGTATTACTAAACTGAGAGAATATTACTAAACTGAGAGAGTATTACTAAACTGAGAGAGTATTACTCAACTGAGAGAGTATTACTGAACCGGGTAAGTATTACTGATCCGAGAGAGTGTTACTAAACTGAGAGAGTTTTACTTAACTGAGAGAGTATTACTAAACTGAGAGAGTATTACTAAACTGAGAGAGCTGAGAGAGTATTACTAGACTGAGAGAGTATTACCAGACTGAGAGAGTATTACTCAACTGAGAGAATATTACTAAACTGAGAGAATATTACTAAACTGAGAGAGTATTACTAAACTGAGAGAGTATTACTAAACTGAGAGAATATTACTAAACTGTGAGAGTATTACTAAACTGAGAGAGTATTACTAACCCGAGAGAATATTACTAAACTGAGAGAGTGTTACTAGACTGAGAGAGTATTACTCAACTGAGAGAGTATTACTCAACTGAGAGAGTATTACTGAACCGAGAGAGTGTTACTAAACTGAGACAGTATTACTTAACTGAGAGAGTATTACTAAACTGAGAGAGTATTACTCAACTGAGAGAGTATTACTCAACTGAGAGAATATTACTAAACTGAGAGAGTATTACTAAACTGAGAGAGTATTACTAAACTGAGAGAGTATTACTAAACTGAGAGAGTATTACTAAACTGAGAGTGTATTACTAAACTGAGAGAGTATTACTAAACTGAGAGAGTATTACTAGACTGAGAGAGTATTACTAAACTGAGAGAGTATTACTAAACTGAGAGAGTGTTACGAAACTGAGAGAATATTACTAAACTGAGAGAGTATTACTAGACTGAGAGAGTATTACTAAACTGAGAGAGTATTACTAAACTGAGAGAGTATTACTAAACTGAGGGAGTATTACTAAACTGAGAGAGTATTACTGAACTGAGAGAGTATTACTCAACTGAGAGAGTATTACTAACCTGAGAGAGTATTACTAAACAGAGAGAATATTACTAAACTGAGAGAGTATTACTAAACTGAGAGAGTATTACTCAACTGAGAGAGTATTACTGAACCGGGTAAGTATTACTGATCCGAGAGAGTGTTACTAAACTGAGAGAGTATTACTTAACTGAGAGAGTATTACTAAACTGAGAGAGTATTACTAAACTGAGAGAGCTGAGAGAGTATTACTAGACTGAGAGAGTATTACTCAACTGAGAGAATATTACTCACCGGAGAGATTATTACTCAACTGAAAGAGTATTACTAGACTGAGATAGTATTACTCAACTGAGAGAATATTACTCACCGGAGACATTATTACTCAACTGAGAGAATATTACTAAACGGAGAGAGCTGAGAGAATATTACTAAGCTGAGAGAATATTACTAAACTGAGAGAGTATTACTAAACTGAGAGAGTATTACTAAACTGAGAGAATATTACTAAACTGAGAGAGTATTACTAGACTGAGAGAGTATTACTAAACAGAGAGAGTATTACTAAACTGAGAGAATATTACTAAACTGAGAGAGTATTACAAAACTGAGAGAGCTGAGAGAATATTACTAAACTGAGAGAATATTACTAAACTGAGAGAGTATTACTAAACTGAGGGAGTATTACTAAACTGAGAGAGTATTACTAACCTGAGAGAGTATTACTAAACTTAGAGAATATTACTAAACTGTGAGAGTATTACTAAACTGAGAGAGTATTACTAACCCGAGAGAGTATTACTAAACTGAGAGAATATTACTAAGCTGAGAGAGTATTACTAAACTGAGAGAGCTGAGAGAATATTACTAAACTGAGAGAATATTATTAAACTGAGAGAGTATTACTCAACTGAGGGAGTATTACGAAACCGAGAGAGTATTACTAACCTGAGAGAGTATTACTAAACTGAGAGAATATTACTAAACCGTGAGAGTATTACTAAACTGAGAGAGTATTACTAAACTGAGAGAGTATTACTAAACTGAGAGAGTATTACTAAACTGAGAGAGTATTACTAAACTGAGAGAGTGTTACTAGACTGAGAGAGTATTACTCAACTGAGAGAGTATTACTCAACTGAGAAAGTATTACTAACCTGAGAGAGTATTACTAAACTGAGAGAATATTACTAAACTGAGAGAGTATTACTAAACTGAGAGAATATTACTCAACTGAGAGAGTATTACTAAACTGAGAGAGTATTACTGAACCGAGAGAGTGTTACTAAACTGAGACAGTATTACTTAACTGAGAGAGTATTACTAAACTGAGAGAGTATTACTAAACTGAGAGAGTATTACTCAACTGAGAGAATGTTACTAAACTGAGAGAATATTACTAAACTGAGAGAATATTACTCAACTGAGAGAGTATTACTAAACTGAGAGAGTATTACTAAACTGAGAGAGTGTTACTAAACTGAGAGAATATTACTCAACGGAGAAAATAATTACTCAACTGAGAGAGTATTACTAGACTGAGAGAGTATTACTCAACTGAGAGAATATTACTCACCGGAGAGATTATTACTCAACTGAGAGAGTATTTCTAAACGGAGAGAGTATTACTAAACTGAGAGAGTATTACTAAACTGAGAGAGTGTTAATAGACTGAGAGAGTATTACTAAACTGAGAGAGTATTACTAAACTGAGAGAATATTACTAAACTGAGAGAGTATTACAAAACTGAGAGAGCTGAGAGAATATTACTAAACTGAGAGAATATTACTAAACTGAGAGAGTATTACTAAACTGAGGGATTATTACTAAACTGAGAGAGTATTACTAAACTGAGAGAGTATTACTAAACTTAGAGAATATTACTAAACTGTGAGAGTATTACTAAACTGAGAGAGTATTACTAACCCGAGAGAGTATTACTAAACTGAGAGAATATTACTAAGCTGAGAGAGTATTACTAAACTGAGAGAGCTGAGAGAATATTACTAAACTGAGAGAATATTATTAAACTGAGAGAGTATTACTAAACTGAGGGAGTATTACTAAACCGAGAGAGTATTACTAACCTGAGAGAGTATTACTAAACTGAGAGAATATTACTAAATGTGAGAGTATTACTAAACTGAGAGAGTATTACTCAACTGAGAGAGTATTACTGAACTGAGAGAGTATAACTCAACTGAGAGAGTATTACTAAACTGAGAGAGTGTTACTAGACTGAGAGAGTATTACTCAACTGAGAGAGTATTACTCAACTGAGAGAGTATTACTAACCTGAGAGAGTATTACTAAACTGAGAGAATATTACTAAACTGAGAGAGTATTACTAAACTGAGAGAATATTACTCAACTGAGAGAGTATTACTAAACTGAGAGAGTATTACTGAACCGAGAGAGTGTTACTAAACTGAGACAGTATTACTTAACTGAGAGAGTATTACTAAACTGAGAGAGTATTACTAAACTGAGAGAGTATTACTCAACTGAGAGAATGTTACTAAACTGAGAGAATATTACTAAACTGAGAGAATATTACTCAACTGAGAGAGTATTACTAAACTGAGAGAGTATTACTAAACTGAGAGAGTGTTACTAAACTGAGAGAATATTACTCAACGGAGAAAATAATTACTCAACTGAGAGAGTATTACTAGACTGAGAGAGTATTACTCAACTGAGAGAATATTACTCACCGGAGAGATTATTACTCAACTGAGAGAGTATTTCTAAACGGAGAGAGTATTACTAAACTGAGAGAGTATTACTAAACTGAGAGAGTGTTAATAGACTGAGAGAGTATTACTCAACTGAGATAGTATTACTCAACTGAGAGAGTATTACTCAACTGAGAGAGTATTACTGAACCGGGAGAGTATTACTGATCCGAGAGAGTGTTACTAAACTGATAGAATATTACTAAACTGTGAGACTATTACTAAACTGTGAGACTATTACTAAACTGAGAGAGTATTAATAAACTGAGAGAGCTGAGCGAGTATTACTAGACTGAGAGAGTATTACTTAACTGAGAGAGTATTACTAAACTGATAGAATATTACTAAACTGAGAGAATATTACTAAACTGTGAGACTATTACTAAACTGAGAGAGTATTAATAAACTGAGAGAGCTGAGCGAGTATTACTAGACTGAGAGAGTATTACCAGACTGAGAGAGTATTACTCAACTGAGAGAATATTACTAAACTGAGAGAATATTACTAAACTGAGAGAGTATTACTAAACTGAGAGAATATTACTAAACTGAGAGAATATTACTAAACTGTGAGAGTATTACTAAACTGAGAGAGTATTACTAGACTGAGGGAGTATTACTCAACTGAAAGAATATTACTCACCGGAGAGATTATTACTCAAATGAGAGAGTATTACTAAACAGAGAGAGTATTACTAAACTGAGAGAATATTACTAAACTGAGAGAGTATTACAAAACTGAGAGAGCTGAGAGAATATTACTAAACTGAGAGAATATTATTAAACTGAGAGAGTATTACTAAACTGAGGGAGTATTACTAAACTGAGAGAGTATTACTAACCTGAGAGAGTATTACTAAACTTAGAGAATATTACTAAACTGTGAGAGTATTACTAAACTGAGAGAGTATTACTAACCCGAGAGAGTATTACTAAACTGAGAGAATATTACTAAGCTGAGAGAGTATTACTAAACTGAGAGAGCTGAGAGAATATTACTAAACTGAGAGAATATTATTAAACTGAGAGAGTATTACTAAACTGAGGGAGTATTACGAAACCGAGAGAGTATTACTAACCTGAGAGAGTATTACTAAACTGAGAGAATATTACTAAACTGAGAGAGTGAGAGTATTACTAAACTGAGAGAGTATTACTAAACTGAGAGAGTATTACTAAACTGAGAGAGTATAACTCAACTGAGAGAGTATTACTAAACTGAGAGAGTGTTACTAGACTGAGAGAGTATTACTCAACTGAGAGAGTATTACTCAACTGAGAAAGTATTACTAACCTGAGAGAGTATTACTAAACTGAGAGAATATTACTAAACTGAGAGAGTATTACTAAACTGAGAGAATATTACTCAACTGAGAGAGTATTACTAAACTGAGAGAGTATTACTGAACCGAGAGAGTGTTACTAAACTGAGACAGTATTACTTAACTGAGAGAGTATTACTAAACTGAGAGAGTATTACTAAACTGAGAGAGTATTACTCAACTGAGAGAATGTTACTAAACTGAGAGAATATTACTAAACTGAGAGAATATTACTCAACTGAGAGAGTATTACTAAACTGAGAGAGTATTACTAAACTGAGAGAGTGTTACTAAACTGAGAGAATATTACTCAACGGAGAAAATAATTACTCAACTGAGAGAGTATTACTAGACTGAGAGAGTATTACTCAACTGAGAGAATATTACTCACCGGAGAGATTATTACTCAACTGAGAGAGTATTTCTAAACGGAGAGAGTATTACTAAACTGAGAGAGTATTACTAAACTGAGAGAGTGTTAATAGACTGAGAGAGTATTACTAAACTGAGAGAGTATTACTAAACTGAGAGAGTATTACTAAACTGAGAGAGTATTACTAAACTGAGAGAGTATTACTAAACTGAGAGAATATTATTAAACTGAGAGAGTATTACTAAACTGAGGGATTATTACTAAACTGAGAGAGTATTACTAACCTGAGAGAGTATTACTAAACTTAGAGAATATTACTAAACTGTGAGAGTATTACTAAACTGAGAGAGTATTACTAACCCGAGAGAGTATTACTAAACTGAGAGAGTGTTACTAAGCTGAGAGAGTATTTACTGAGAGACTGAGAGAATATTACTAAACTGAGAGAATATTACTAAACTGAGAGAGTATTACTCAACTGAGGGAGTATTACGAAACCGAGAGAGTATTACTAACCTGAGAGAGTATTACTAAACTGAGAGAATATTACTAAATGTGAGAGTATTACTAAACTGAGAGAGTATTACTCAACTGAGAGAGTATTACTGAACTGAGAGAGTATAACTCAACTGAGAGAGTATTACTAAACTGAGAGAGTGTTACTAGACTGAGAGAGTATTACTCAACTGAGAGAGTATTACTCAACTGAGAGAGTATTACTAACCTGAGAGAGTATTACTAAACTGAGAGAATATTACTAAACTGAGAGAGTATTACTAAACTGAGAGAATATTACTCAACTGAGAGAGTATTACTAAACTGAGAGAGTATTACTGAACCGAGAGAGTGTTACTAAACTGAGACAGTATTACTTAACTGAGAGAGTATTACTAAACTGAGAGAGTATTACTAAACTGAGAGAGTATTACTCAACTGAGAGAATGTTACTAAACTGAGAGAATATTACTAAACTGAGAGAATATTACTCAACTGAGAGAGTATTACTAAACTGAGAGAGTATTACTAAACTGAGAGAGTGTTACTAAACTGAGAGAATATTACTCAACGGAGAAAATAATTACTCAACTGAGAGAGTATTACTAGACTGAGAGAGTATTACTCAACTGAGAGAATATTACTCACCGGAGAGATTATTACTCAACTGAGAGAGTATTTCTAAACGGAGAGAGTATTACTAAACTGAGAGAGTATTACTAAACTGAGAGAGTGTTAATAGACTGAGAGAGTATTACTCAACTGAGATAGTATTACTCAACTGAGAGAGTATTACTCAACTGAGAGAGTATTACTGAACCGGGAGAGTATTACTGATCCGAGAGAGTGTTACTAAACTGAGAGAGTATTACTTAACTGAGAGAGTATTACTAAACTGATAGAATATTACTAAACTGAGAGAATATTACTAAACTGTGAGACTATTACTAAACTGAGAGAGTATTAATAAACTGAGAGAGCTGAGCGAGTATTACTAGACTGAGAGAGTATTACCAGACTGAGAGAGTATTACTCAACTGAGAGAATATTACTAAACTGAGAGAATATTACTAAACTGAGAGAGTATTACTAAACTGAGAGAATATTACTAAACTGAGAGAATATTACTAAACTGTGAGAGTATTACTAAACTGAGAGAGTATTACTAACCCGAGAGAATATTACTAAACTGAGAGAGTGTTACTAGACTGAGAGAGTATTACTCAACTGAGAGAGTATTACTTAACTGAGAGAGTATTACTGAACCGAGAGAGTGTTACTAAACTGAGACAGTATTACTTAACTGAGAGAGTATTACTAAACTGAGACAGTATTACTCAACTGAGAGAGTATTACTCAACTGAGAGAATGTTACTAAACTGAGAGATTATTACTCAACTGAGAGAGTATTACTAAACTGAGAGAGTATAACTCAACTGAGAGAGTATTACTAAACTGAGAGAGTATTACTAAACTGAGAGAGTGTTACTAAACTGAGAGAGTGTTACTAGACTGAGAGAGTATTACTAAACTGAGAGAGTGTTACTAAACTGAGAGAATATTACTCAACTGAGAGAGTATTACTAGACTGAGAGAGTATTACTAGACTGAGAGAGTATTACTCAACTGAAAGAATATTACTCACCGGAGAGATTATTACTCAACTGAGAGTGTATTACTAAACAGAGAGAGTATTACTAAACTGAGAGAATATTACTAAACTGAGAGAGTATTACAAAACTGAGAGAGCTGAGAGAATATTACTAAACTGAGAGAATATTATTAAACTGAGAGAGTATTACTAAACTGAGGGAGTATTACTAAACTGAGAGAGTATTACTAAACTGAGAGAGTATTACTCAACTGAGAGAGTATTACTAACCTGAGAGAGTATTACTAAACTGAGAGAATATTACTAAACTGAGAGAGTATTACTAAACTGAGAGAGTATTACTCAACTGAGAGAGTATTACTGAACCGGGAGAGTATTACTGATCCGAGAAAGTGTTACTAAACTGAGAGAGTATTACTTAACTGAGAGAGTATTACTAAACTGAGAGAATATTACTAAACTGTGAGAGTATTACTAAACTGAGAAAGTATTACTAAACTGAGAGAGCTGAGAGAGTATTACTAGACTGAGAGAGTATTACTAGACTGAGAGAGTATTACTAGACTGAGAGAGTATTACTAAACGGAGATAGCTGAGAGAATATTACTAAGCTGAGAGAATATTACTAAACTGAGAGAGTATTACTAAACTGAGAGAGCTGAGAGAATATTACTAAACTGAGAGAATATTATTAAACTGAGAGAGTATTACTAAACCGAGAGAGTATTACTAACCTGAGAGAGTATTACTAAACTGAGAGAATATTACTAAACTGAGAGAGTATAACTCAACTGAGAGAGTATTACTAAACTGAGAGAGTGTTACTAGACTGAGAGAGTATTACTCAACTGAGAGAGTATTACTCAACTGAGAGAGTATTACTAACCTGAGAGAGTATTACTAAACTGAGAGAATATTACTAAACTGAGAGAGTATTACTAAACTGAGAGAATATTACTAAACTGAGAGAGTATTACAAAACTGAGAGAGCTGAGAGAATATTACTAAACTGAGAGAATATTATTAAACTGAGAGAGTATTACTAAACTAAGGGAGTATTACGAAACCGAGAGAGTATTACTAACCTGAGAGAGTATTACTAAACTGAGAGAATATTACTAAACTGTGAGAGTATTACTAAACTGAGAGAGTATTACTAACCCGAGAGAGTATTACTAAACCGAGAGAATATTACTAAACTGAGAGAATATTACTAAACTGAGAGAGTATTACTAAACTGAGAGAGTATTACTAAACTGAGAGACTGTTACTAAACTGAGAGAATATTACTCAACGGAGAGATTATTACTCAACTGAGAGAGTATTACTAAACTGAGAGAGTATTACTAAACTGAGAGAGTGTTACTAAACTGAGAGAGTATTACTAAACTGAGAGAGTGTTACTAAACTGAGAGAATATTACTAAACTGAGAGAATATTACTCAACTGAGAGAGTATTACTAAACTGAGAGAGTATTACTAAACTGAGAGAGTGTTACTAAACTGAGAGAGTGTTACTAGACTGAGAGAGTATTACTAAACTGAGAGAGTGTTACTAAACTGAGAGAATATTACTCAACTGAGAGAGTATTACTAGACTGAGAGAGTATTACTAGACTGAGAGAGTATTACTCAACTGAAAGAATATTACTCAACTGAGAGAATATTACTCAACTGAGAGTGTATTACTAAACTGAGAGAGTATTACTAAACTGAGAGAATATTACTAAACTGAGAGAGTATTACAAAACTGAGAGAGCTGAGAGAATATTACTAAACTGAGAGAATATTATTAAACTGAGAGAGTATTACTAAACTGAGGGAGTATTACTAAACTGAGAGAGTATTACTAAACTGAGAGAGTATTACTCAACTGAGAGAGTATTACTAACCTGAGAGAGTATTACTAAACTGAGAGAATATTACTAAACTGAGAGAGTATTACTAAACTGAGAGAGTATTACTCAACTGAGAGAGTATTACTGAACCGGGAGAGTATTACTGATCCGAGAAAGTGTTACTAAACTGAGAGAGTATTACTTAACTGAGAGAGTATTACTAAACTGAGAGAATATTACTAAACTGTGAGAGTATTACTAAACTGAGAAAGTATTACTAAACTGAGAGAGCTGAGAGAGTATTACTAGACTGAGAGAGTATTACTAGACTGAGAGAGTATTACTAGACTGAGAGAGTATTACTAAACAGAGATAGCTGAGAGAATATTACTAAGCTGAGAGAATATTACTAAACTGAGAGAGTATTACTAAACTGAGAGAGCTGAGAGAATATTACTAAACTGAGAGAATATTATTAAACTGAGAGAGTATTACTCAACTGAGGGAGTATTACGAAACCGAGAGAGTATTACTAACCTGAGAGAGTATTACTAAACTGAGAGAATATTACTAAACTGAGAGAGTATAACTAAACTGAGAGAGTATTACTAAACTGAGAGAGTGTTACTAGACTGAGAGAGTATTACTCAACTGAGAGAGTATTACTCAACTGAGAGAGTATTACTAACCTGAGAGAGTATTACTAAACTGAGAGAATATTACTAAACTGAGAGAGTATTACTAAACTGAGAGAATATTACTAAACTGAGAGAGTATTTCTAAACTGAGAGAGATGAGAGAATATTACTAAACTGAGAGAATATTATTAAACTGAGAGAGTATTACTAACCTGAGAGAGTATTACTAAACTGAGAGAATATTACTAAACTGTGAGAGTATTACTAAACTGAGAGAGTATTACTAACCCGAGAGAGTATTACTAAACCGAGAGAATATTACTAAACTGAGAGAATATTACTCAACTGAGAGAGTATTACTAAACTGAGAGAGTATTACTAAACTGAGAGACTGTTACTAAACTGAGAGAATATTACTCAACGGAGAGATTATTACTCAACTGAGAGAGTATTACTAGACTGAGATAGTATTACTCAACTGAGAGAATATTACTCACCGGAGAGAGTATTACTCAACTGAGAGAATATTACTAAACGGAGAGAGCTGAGAGAATATTACTAAACTGAGAGAATATTACTAAACTGAGAGAGTATTACTAAACTGAGAGTATATTACTAAACTGAGAGAATATTACTAAACTGTGAGAGTATTACTAAACTGAGAGAGTATTACTAACCCGAGAGAATATTACTAAACTGAGAGAGTGTTACTAGACTGAGAGAGTATTACTCAACTGAGAGAGT
Organism: Salvelinus alpinus; assembly: GCF_045679555.1. Classification (NCBI taxonomy): domain Eukaryota; kingdom Metazoa; phylum Chordata; class Actinopteri; order Salmoniformes; family Salmonidae; genus Salvelinus; species Salvelinus alpinus. The sequence goes on along the minus strand of NC_092111.1, from coordinate 47,616,927 downwards.
ATTACTCAACTGAGAGAGTATTACTGAACCGAGAGAGTGGTACTAAACTAAGACAGTATTACTTAACTGAGAGAGTATTACTAAACTGAGAGAGTATTACTAAACTGAGAGAGCATTACTCAACTGAGAGAATGTTACTAAACTGAGAGAATATTACTAAACTGAGAGAATATTACTCAACTGAGAGAGTATTACTAAACTGAGAGAGTAGAGAGAGTTTTACCATTTTCATTTTCATTACAGTACAACGGTTTGATTTGTTTGATCTTAGCTAGCTACATAGCCGTCTTTGTATCAAAGATAATTGTGTAGTTATTGAGGTTCGCTAGCCAGCTATCTTCGTCCGAACGTAACGTGACGAGGTCAACACTGCTAGCTAGCCAGCTAGCCACCGAATAGCAGCATAGAAGCACTGGAGAAACGATTACATTACAACGGAACGACTTGATTAGTGTAGTGTTAGCTGGCTACATAGTTGTCTTTGCTATCTTTGTATCTAAGATAATTGTGTAGCTTAGAGTTGGTTAGAGTAATTATTCGGTTAACTAGCCAGCTATTTTCGTAACGTAACGTAGTCAACACTGCTAGCTAGCCAGCTAGCCACCGAATAGCAGCATAGCAGCACTGGAGAAACGATTACATTACAACGGAACGACTTGATTAGTGTAGTGTTAGCTGGCTACATAGTTGTCTTTGCTATCTTTGTATCTAAGATAATTGTGTAGCTTAGAGTTGGTTAGAGTAATTATTCGGTTAACTAGCCTGCTATTTTCGTCCGCCGCGCTGCGCTGCCGTCTCCTACCTAGTCAACACTGCTAGCTAACACTGCTAGCTAGCCAACTTCTACCGAATAGCAGCACTGTAGAAACTCACATTACAACTTACATTACAACGGAACGACTTGATTAGCGTAGTGTTAGCTAGCTACTTAGTTGTCTTTGCTGTCCTTGTATCCAAGATAATTGTGTAGTTTTGAGAAATTGTCGAGGTTACCTAGCCAGTTAGAGGTTACCTAGCCAGCTACACGTTCAAACAAAGTCAACAACGCAGCCACTGCTAGCCAGCCTACTTCACCGCCAGCAGTACTATATCATTTTAGTCAGTAAGATTTTATTTTACTTTTGCAACGTAAGCTTAACTTCCTGAACATTCGAGACGTGTAGTCCACTTGTCATTCTAATCTCCTTTGCATTAGCGTAGCCTCTTCTGTAGCCTGTCAACTATGTGTCTGTCTATCCCTCTTCTCTCCTCTCTGCACAGACCATACAAACGCTTCACACCGCGTGGCCGCTGCCATTCTAACCTGGTGGTTCCAGCGCGCACGACCCACGTGGAGTTCCAGGTCTCCGGCAGCCTCTGGAACTGGGGATCTGCGGCCAACAAGGCAGAGTTCATCTCAGCCTATGCGTCCCTCCAGTCCCTCGACTTCTTGGCACTGACGGAAACATGGATTACCACTGACAACACTGCTACTCCTACTGCTCTCGCCTCGTCTGCCCACGTGTTCTCGCACACCCCGAGAGCTTCTGGTCAGCGGGGCGGTGGCACTGGGATCCTCATCTCTCCCAAGTGGACATTCTCTCTTTTTCCCTGACCCATCTGTCTATCGCCTCCTTTGAATTCCATGCTGTCACAGTTACCAGCCCTTTCAAGCTTAACATCCTTATAATTTATCGCCCTCCAGGTTCCCTTGGAGAGTTCATCAATGAGCTTGACGCCCTGATAAGTTCCTTTCCTGAGGATGGCTCACCTCTCACAGTTCTGGGTGACTTTAACCTCCCCACGTCTACCTTTGACTCATTCCTCTCTGCCTCCTTCTTTCCACTCCTCTCCTCTTTTGACCTCACCCTCTCACCTTCCCCCCTACTCACAAGGCAGGCAATACGCTTGACCTCATCTTTACTAGATGCTGTTCTTCCACTAATCTCACTGCAACTCCCCTCCAAGTCTCCGACCACTACCTTGTATCCTTTTCCCTCTCTCTCTCATCTAACACTTCCCACACTGCCCCTACTCGGATGGTATCGCGCCGTCCCAACCTTCGCTCTCTCTCCCCCGCTACTCTCTCCTCTTCCATCCTATCATCTCTTCCCTCTGCTCAAACCTTCTCCAACCTATCTCCTGATTCTGCCTCCTCAACCCTCCTCTCCTCCCTTTCTGCATCCTTTGACTCTCTATGTCCCCTATCCTCCAGGCCGGCTCGGTCCTCCCCTCCTGCTCCGTGGCTCGACGACTCACTGCGAGCTCACAGAACAGGGCTCCGGGCAGCCGAGCGGAAATGGAGGAAAACTCGCCTCCCTGCGGACCTGGCATCCTTTCACTCCCTCCTCTCTACATTCTCCTCTTCTGTCTCTGCTGCTAAAGCCACTTTCTACCACTCTAAATTCCAAGCATCTGCCTCTAACCCTAGGAAGCTCTTTGCCACCTTCTCCTCCCTCCTGAATCCTCCTCCCCCTCCTCCCCCTCCTCCCTCTCTGCGGATGACTTCGTCAACCATTTTGAAAAGAAGGTCGACGACATCCGATCCTCGTTTGCTAAGTCAAACGACACCGCTGGTTCTGCTCACACTGCCCTACCCTGTGCTTTGACCTCTTTCTCCCCTCTCTCTCCAGATGAAATCTCGCGTCTTGTGACGGCCGGCCGCCCAACAACCTGCCCGCTTGACCCTATCCCCTCCTCTCTTCTCCAGACCATTTCCGGAGACCTTCTCCCTTACCTCACCTCGCTCATCAACTCATCCTTGACCGCTGGCTACGTCCCTTCCGTCTTCAAGAGAGCGAGAGTTGCACCCCTTCTGAAAAAACCTACACTCGATCCCTCCGATGTCAACAACTACAGACCAGTATCCCTTCTTTCTTTTCTCTCCAAAACTCTTGAACGTGCCGTCCTTGGCCAGCTCTCCTGCTATCTCTCTCAGAATGACCTTCTTGATCCAAATCAGTCAGGTTTCAAGACTAGTCATTCAACTGAGACTGCTCTTCTCTGTGTCACGGAGGCGCTCCGCACTGCTAAAGCTAACTCTCTCTCCTCTGCTCTCATCCTTCTAGACCTATCGGCTGCCTTTGATACTGTGAACCATCAGATCCTCCTCTCCACCCTCTCCGAGCTGGGCATCTCCGGCGCGGCCCACGCTTGGATTGCGTCCTACCTGACAGGTCGCTCCTACCAGGTGGCGTGGCGAGAATCTGTCTCCGCACCACGTGCTCTCACCACTGGTGTCCCCCAGGGCTCTGTTCTAGGCCTTCTCCTATTCTCGCTATACACCAAGTCACTTGGCTCTGTCATATCCTCACATGGCCTCTCCTATCATTGCTATGCAGACGACACACAATTAATCTTCTCCTTTCCCCCCTCTGATAACCAGGTGGCGAATCGCATCTCTGCATGTCTGGCAGACATATCAGTGTGGATGACGGATCACCACCTCAAGCTGAACCTCGGCAAGACGGAGCTGCTCTTCCTCCCGGGGAAGGACTGCCCGTTCCATGATCTCGCCATCACGGTTGACAACTCCATTGTGTCCTCCTCCCAGAGCGCTAAGAACCTTGGCGTGATCCTGGACAACACCCTGTCGTTCTCAACTCACATCAAGGCGGTGACCCGTTCCTGTAGGTTCATGCTCTACAACATTCGCAGAGTACGACCCTGCCTCACACAGGAAGCGGCGCAGGTCCTAATCCAGGCACTTGTCATCTCCCGTCTGGATTACTGCAACTCGCTGTTGGCTGGGCTCCCTGCCTGTGCCATTAAACCCCTACAACTCATCCAGAACGCCGCAGCCCGTCTGGTGTTCAACCTTCCCAAGTTCTCTCACGTCACCCCGCTCCTCCGCTCTCTCCACTGGCTTCCAGTTGAAGCTCGCATCCGCTACAAGACCATGGTGCTTGCCTACGGAGCTGTGAGGGGAACGGCACCTCCGTACCTTCAGGCTCTGATCAGGCCCTACACCCAAACAAGGGCACTGCGTTCATCCACCTCTGGCCTGCTCGCCTCCCTACCTCTGAGGAAGTACAGTTCCCGCTCAGCCCAGTCAAAACTGTTCGCTGCTCTGGCACCCCAATGGTGGAACAAACTCCCTCACGACGCCAGGTCAGCGGAGTCAATCACCACCTTCCGGAGACACCTGAAACCCCACCTCTTTAAGGAATACCTAGGATAGGATAAAGTAATCCTCCTAACCCCCCCCCTCCTCCTTAAAAGAGTTAGATGCACTATTGTAAAGTGGTTGTTCCACTGGATATCATAAGGTGAATGCACCAATTTGTAATTCGCTCTGGATAAGAGCGTCTGCTAAATGACTTAAATGTAAATGTAAATGTAAATTACTGAACCGAGAGAGTGTTACTAAACTGAGACAGTATTACTTAACTGAGAGAGTATTACTGATCCGAGAAAGTGTTACTAAACTGAGAGAGTATTACTTAACTGAGAGAGTATTACTAAACTGAGAGAATATTACTAAACTGTGAGAGTATTACTAAACTGAGAAAGTATTACTAAACTGAGAGAGCTGAGAGAGTATTACTAGACTGAGAGAGTATTACTAGACTGAGAGAGTATTACTAGACTGAGAGAGTATTACTAAACGGAGATAGCTGAGAGAATATTACTAAGCTGAGAGAATAGTACTAAACTGAGAGAGTATTACTAAACTGAGAGAGCTGAGAGAATATTACTAAACTGAGAGAATATTATTAAACTGAGAGAGTATTACTCAACTGAGGGAGTATTACGAAACCGAGAGAGTATTACTAACCTGAGAGAGTATTACTAAACTGAGAGAATATTACTAAACTGAGAGAGTATAACTCAACTGAGAGAGTATTACTAAACTGAGAGAGTGTTACTAGACTGAGAGAGTATTACTCAACTGAGAGAGTATTACTCAACTGAGAGAGTATTACTAACCTGAGAGAGTATTACTAAACTGAGAGAATATTACTAAACTGAGAGAGTATTACTAAACTGAGAGAATATTACTAAACTGAGAGAGTATTACAAAACTGAGAGAGCTGAGAGAATATTACTAAACTGAGAGAATATTATTAAACTGAGAGAGTATTACTAAACTAAGAGAGTATTACGAAACCGAGAGAGTATTACTAACCTGAGAGAGTATTACTAAACTGAGAGAATATTACTAAACTGTGAGAGTATTACTAAACTGAGAGAGTATTACTAACCCGAGAGAGTATTACTAAACCGAGAGAATATTACTAAACTGAGAGAATATTACTCAACTGAGAGAGTATTACTAAACTGAGAGAGTATTACTAAACTGAGAGACTGTTACTAAACTGAGAGAATATTACTCAACGGAGAGATTATTACTCAACTGAGAGAGTATTACTAAACTGAGAGAGTATTACTAAACTGAGAGAGTGTTACTAAACTGAGAGAGTATTACTAAACTGAGAGAGTGTTACTAAACTGAGAGAATATTACTAAACTGAGAGAATATTACTCAACTGAGAGAGTATTACTAAACTGAGAGAGTATTACTAAACTGAGAGAGTGTTACTAAACTGAGAGAATATTACTCAACGGAGAAAATAATTACTCAACTGAGAGAGTATTACTAGACTGAGAGAGTATTACTCAACTGAGAGAATATTACTCACCGGAGAGATTATTACTCAACTGAGAGAGTATTTCTAAACGGAGAGAGTATTACTAAACTCAGAGAGTATTACTAAACTGAGAGAGTGTTAATAGACTGAGAGAGTATTACTCAACTGAGAGAGTATTACTCAACTGAGAGAGTATTACTCAACTGAGAGAGTATTACTGAACCGGGAGAGTATTACTGATCCGAGAGAGTGTTACTAAACTGAGAGAGTATTACTTAACTGAGAGAGTATTACTAAACTGAGAGAATATTACTAAACTGAGAGAATATTACTAAACTGTGAGACTATTACTAAACTGAGAGAGTATTACTAAACTGAGAGAGTATTACTAGACTGAGAGAGTATTACCAGACTGAGAGAGTATTACTCAACTGAGAGAATATTACTCACCGGAGAGATTATTACTCAACTGAGAGAGTATTACTAGACTGAGATAGTATTACTCAACTGAGAGAATATTACTCACCGGAGAGATTATTACTCAACTGTGAGAATATTACTAAACGGAGAGAGCTGAGAGAATATTACTAAACTGAGAGAATATTACTAAACTGAGAGAGTATTACTAAACTGAGAGAATATTACTAAACTGAGAGAATATTACTAAACTGTGAGAGTATTACTAAACTGAGAGAGTATTACTAACCCGAGAGAATATTACGAGAGAGTGTTACTAGACTGAGAGAGTATTACTCAACTGCGAGAGTATTACTCAACTGAGAGAGTATTACTGAACCGAGAGAGTGGTACTAAACTAAGACAGTATTACTTAACTGAGAGAGTATTACTAAACTGAGAGAGTATTACTAAACTGAGAGAGCATTACTCAACTGAGAGAATGTTACTAAACTGAGAGAATATTACTAAACTGAGAGAATATTACTCAACTGAGAGAGTATTACTAAACTGAGAGAGTAGAGAGAGTTTTACCATTTTCATTTTCATTACAGTACAACGGTTTGATTTGTTTGATCTTAGCTAGCTACATAGCCGTCTTTGTATCAAAGATAATTGTGTAGTTATTGAGGTTCGCTAGCCAGCTATCTTCGTCCGAACGTAACGTGACGAGGTCAACACTGCTAGCTAGCCAGCTAGCCACCGAATAGCAGCATAGAAGCACTGGAGAAACGATTACATTACAACGGAACGACTTGATTAGTGTAGTGTTAGCTGGCTACATAGTTGTCTTTGCTATCTTTGTATCTAAGATAATTGTGTAGCTTAGAGTTGGTTAGAGTAATTATTCGGTTAACTAGCCAGCTATTTTCGTAACGTAACGTAGTCAACACTGCTAGCTAGCCAGCTAGCCACCGAATAGCAGCATAGCAGCACTGGAGAAACGATTACATTACAACGGAACGACTTGATTAGTGTAGTGTTAGCTGGCTACATAGTTGTCTTTGCTATCTTTGTATCGAAGATAATTGTGTAGCTTAGAGTTGGTTAGAGTAATTATTCGGTTAACTAGCCCGCTATTTTCGTCCGCCGCGCTGCGCTGCCGTCTCCTACCTAGTCAACACTGCTAGCTAACACTGCTAGCTAGCCAACTTCTACCGAATAGCAGCACTGTAGAAACTCACATTACAACTTACATTACAACGGAACGACTTGATTAGCGTAGTGTTAGCTAGCTACTTAGTTGTCTTTGCTGTCCTTGTATCCAAGATAATTGTGTAGTTTTGAGAAATTGTCGAGGTTACCTAGCCAGTTAGAGGTTACCTAGCCAGCTACACGTTCAAACAAAGTCAACAACGCAGCCACTGCTAGCCAGCCTACTTCACCGCCAGCAGTACTATATCATTTTAGTCAGTAAGATTTTATTTTACTTTTGCAACGTAAGCTTAACTTCCTGAACATTCGAGACGTGTAGTCCACTTGTCATTCTAATCTCCTTTGCATTAGCGTAGCCTCTTCTGTAGCCTGTCAACTATGTGTCTGTCTATCCCTCTTCTCTCCTCTCTGCACAGACCATACAAACGCTTCACACCGCGTGGCCGCTGCCATTCTAACCTGGTGGTTCCAGCGCGCACGACCCACGTGGAGTTCCAGGTCTCCGGCAGCCTCTGGAACTGGGGATCTGCGGCCAACAAGGCAGAGTTCATCTCAGCCTATGCGTCCCTCCAGTCCCTCGACTTCTTGGCACTGACGGAAACATGGATTACCACTGACAACACTGCTACTCCTACTGCTCTCGCCTCGTCTGCCCACGTGTTCTCGCACACCCCGAGAGCTTCTGGTCAGCGGGGCGGTGGCACTGGGATCCTCATCTCTCCCAAGTGGACATTCTCTCTTTTTCCCCTGACCCATCTGTCTATCGCCTCCTTTGAATTCCATGCTGTCACAGTTACCAGCCCTTTCAAGCTTAACATCCTTATAATTTATCGCCCTCCAGGTTCCCTTGGAGAGTTCATCAATGAGCTTGACGCCCTGATAAGTTCCTTTCCTGAGGATGGCTCACCTCTCACAGTTCTGGGTGACTTTAACCTCCCCACGTCTACCTTTGACTCATTCCTCTCTGCCTCCTTCTTTCCACTCCTCTCCTCTTTTGACCTCACCCTCTCACCTTCCCCCCTACTCACAAGGCAGGCAATACGCTTGACCTCATCTTTACTAGATGCTGTTCTTCCACTAATCTCACTGCAACTCCCCTCCAAGTCTCCGACCACTACCTTGTATCCTTTTCCCTCTCTCTCTCATCTAACACTTCCCACACTGCCCCTACTCGGATGGTATCGCGCCGTCCCAACCTTCGCTCTCTCTCCCCCGCTACTCTCTCCTCTTCCATCCTATCATCTCTTCCCTCTGCTCAAACCTTCTCCAACCTATCTCCTGATTCTGCCTCCTCAACCCTCCTCTCCTCCCTTTCTGCATCCTTTGACTCTCTATGTCCCCTATCCTCCAGGCCGGCTCGGTCCTCCCCTCCTGCTCCGTGGCTCGACGACTCACTGCGAGCTCACAGAACAGGGCTCCGGGCAGCCGAGCGGAAATGGAGGAAAACTCGCCTCCCTGCGGACCTGGCATCCTTTCACTCCCTCCTCTCTACATTCTCCTCTTCTGTCTCTGCTGCTAAAGCCACTTTCTACCACTCTAAATTCCAAGCATCTGCCTCTAACCCTAGGAAGCTCTTTGCCACCTTCTCCTCCCTCCTGAATCCTCCTCCCCCTCCTCCCCCTCCTCCCTCTCTGCGGATGACTTCGTCAACCATTTTGAAAAGAAGGTCGACGACATCCGATCCTCGTTTGCTAAGTCAAACGACACCGCTGGTTCTGCTCACACTGCCCTACCCTGTGCTTTGACCTCTTTCTCCCCTCTCTCTCCAGATGAAATCTCGCGTCTTGTGACGGCCGGCCGCGCAACAACCTGCCCGCTTGACCCTATCCCCTCCTCTCTTCTCCAGACCATTTCCGGAGACCTTCTCCCTTACCTCACCTCGCTCATCAACTCATCCTTGACCGCTGGCTACGTCCCTTCCGTCTTCAAGAGAGCGAGAGTTGCACCCCTTCTGAAAAAACCTACACTCGATCCCTCCGATGTCAACAACTACAGACCAGTATCCCTTCTTTCTTTTCTCTCCAAAACTCTTGAACGTGCCGTCCTTGGCCAGCTCTCCTGCTATCTCTCTCAGAATGACCTTCTTGATCCAAATCAGTCAGGTTTCAAGACTAGTCATTCAACTGAGACTGCTCTTCTCTGTGTCACGGAGGCGCTCCGCACTGCTAAAGCTAACTCTCTCTCCTCTGCTCTCATCCTTCTAGACCTATCGGCTGCCTTTGATACTGTGAACCATCAGATCCTCCTCTCCACCCTCTCCGAGCTGGGCATCTCCGGCGCGGCCCACGCTTGGATTGCGTCCTACCTGACAGGTCGCTCCTACCAGGTGGCGTGGCGAGAATCTGTCTCCGCACCACGTGCTCTCACCACTGGTGTCCCCCAGGGCTCTGTTCTAGGCCCTCTCCTATTCTCGCTATACACCAAGTCACTTGGCTCTGTCATATCCTCACATGGCCTCTCCTATCATTGCTATGCAGACGACACACAATTAATCTTCTCCTTTCCCCCTCTGATAACCAGGTGGCGAATCGCATCTCTGCATGTCTGGCAGACATATCAGTGTGGATGACGGATCACCACCTCAAGCTGAACCTCGGCAAGACGGAGCTGCTCTTCCTCCCGGGGAAGGACTGCCCGTTCCATGATCTCGCCATCACGGTTGACAACTCCATTGTGTCCTCCTCCCAGAGCGCTAAGAACCTTGGCGTGATCCTGGACAACACCCTGTCGTTCTCAACTCACATCAAGGCGGTGACCCGTTCCTGTAGGTTCATGCTCTACAACATTCGCAGAGTACGACCCTGCCTCACACAGGAAGCGGCGCAGGTCCTAATCCAGGCACTTGTCATCTCCCGTCTGGATTACTGCAACTCGCTGTTGGCTGGGCTCCCTGCCTGTGCCATTAAACCCCTACAACTCATCCAGAACGCCGCAGCCCGTCTGGTGTTCAACCTTCCCAAGTTCTCTCACGTCACCCCGCTCCTCCGCTCTCTCCACTGGCTTCCAGTTGAAGCTCGCATCCGCTACAAGACCATGGTGCTTGCCTACGGAGCTGTGAGGGGAACGGCACCTCCGTACCTTCAGGCTCTGATCAGGCCCTACACCCAAACAAGGGCACTGCGTTCATCCACCTCTGGCCTGCTCGCCTCCCTACCTCTGAGGAAGTACAGTTCCCGCTCAGCCCAGTCAAAACTGTTCGCTGCTCTGGCACCCCAATGGTGGAACAAACTCCCTCACGACGCCAGGTCAGCGGAGTCAATCACCACCTTCCGGAGACACCTGAAACCCCACCTCTTTAAGGAATACCTAGGATAGGATAAAGTAATCCTCCTAACCCCCCCCTCCTCCTTAAAAGAGTTAGATGCACTATTGTAAAGTGGTTGTTCCACTGGATATCATAAGGTGAATGCACCAATTTGTAATTCGCTCTGGATAAGAGCGTCTGCTAAATGACTTAAATGTAAATGTAAATGTAAATTACTGAACCGAGAGAGTGTTACTAAACTGAGACAGTATTACTTAACTGAGAGAGTATTACTGATCCGAGAAAGTGTTACTAAACTGAGAGAGTATTACTTAACTGAGAGAGTATTACTAAACTGAGAGAATATTACTAAACTGTGAGAGTATTACTAAACTGAGAAAGTATTACTAAACTGAGAGAGCTGAGAGAGTATTACTAGACTGAGAGAGTATTACTAGACTGAGAGAGTATTACTAGACTGAGAGAGTATTACTAAACGGAGATAGCTGAGAGAATATTACTAAGCTGAGATAATAGTACTAAACTGAGAGAGTATTACTAAACTGAGAGAGCTGAGAGAATATTACTAAACTGAGAGAATATTATTAAACTGAGAGAGTATTACTCAACTGAGGGAGTATTACGAAACCGAGAGAGTATTACTAACCTGAGAGAGTATTACTAAACTGAGAGAATATTACTAAACTGAGAGAGTATAACTCAACTGAGAGAGTATTACTAAACTGAGAGAGTGTTACTAGACTGAGAGAGTATTACTCAACTGAGAGAGTATTACTCAACTGAGAGAGTATTACTAACCTGAGAGAGTATTACTAAACTGAGAGAATATTACTAAACTGAGAGAGTATTACTAAACTGAGAGAATATTACTAAACTGAGAGAGTATTACAAAACTGAGAGAGCTGAGAGAATATTACTAAACTGAGAGAATATTATTAAACTGAGAGAGTATTACTAAACTAAGGGAGTATTACGAAACCGAGAGAGTATTACTAACCTGAGAGAGTATTACTAAACTGAGAGAATATTACTAAACTGTGAGAGTATTACTAAACTGAGAGAGTATTACTAACCCGAGAGAGTATTACTAAACCGAGAGAATATTACTAAACTGAGAGAATATTACTCAACTGAGAGAGTATTACTAAACTGAGAGAGTATTACTAAACTGAGAGACTGTTACTAAACTGAGAGAATATTACTCCACGGAGAGATTATTACTCAACTGAGAGAGTATTACTAAACTGAGAGAGTATTACTAAACTGAGAGAGTATTACTAAACTGAGAGAGTGTTACTAAACTGAGAGAATATTACTAAACTGAGAGAATATTACTCAACTGAGAGAGTATTACTAAACTGAGAGAGTATTACTAAACTGAGAGAGTGTTACTAAACTGAGAGAATATTACTCAACGGAGAAAATAATTACTCAACTGAGAGAGTATTACTAGACTGAGAGAGTATTACTCAACTGAGAGAATATTACTCACCGGAGAGATTATTACTCAACTGAGAGAGTATTACTAAACTGAGAGAGTATTACTAAACTCAGAGAGTATTACTAAACTGAGAGAGTGTTAATAGACTGAGAGAGTATTACTCAACTGAGAGAGTATTACTCAACTGAGAGAGTATTACTCAACTGAGAGAGTATTACTGAACCGGGAGAGTATTACTGATCCGAGAGAGTGTTGCTAAACTGAGAGAGTATTACTTAACTGAGAGAGTATTACTAAACTGAGAGAATATTACTAAACTGAGAGAATATTACTAAACTGAGAGAGTATTACTAAACTGAGAGAGTATTACTAGACTGAGAGAGTATTACCAGACTGAGAGAGTATTACTCAACTGAGAGAATATTACTCACCGGAGAGATTATTACTCAACTGAGAGAGTATTACTAGACTGAGATAGTATTACTCAACTGAGAGAATATTACTCACCGGAGAGATTATTACTCAACTGTGAGAATATTACTAAACGGAGAGAGCTGAGAGAATATTACTAAACTGAGAGAATATTACTAAACTGAGAGAGTATTACTAAACTGAGAGAATATTACTAAACTGAGAGAATATTACTAAACTGTGAGAGTATTACTAAACTGAGAGAGTATTACTAACCCGAGAGAATATTACGAGAGAGTGTTACTAGACTGAGAGAGTATTACTCAACTGAGAGAGTATTACTCAACTGAGAGAGTATTACTGAACCGAGAGAGTGGTACTAAACTAAGACAGTATTACTTAACTGAGAGAGTATTACTAAACTGAGAGAGTATTACTAAACTGAGAGAGCATTACTCAACTGAGAGAATGTTACTAAACTGAGAGAATATTACTAAACTGAGAGAATATTACTCAACTGAGAGAGTATTACTAAACTGAGAGAGTAGAGAGAGTTTTACCATTTTCATTTTCATTACAGTACAACGGTTTGATTTGTTTGATCTTAGCTAGCTACATAGCCGTCTTTGTATCAAAGATAATTGTGTAGTTATTGAGGTTCGCTAGCCAGCTATCTTCGTCCGAACGTAACGTGACGAGGTCAACACTGCTAGCTAGCCAGCTAGCCACCGAATAGCAGCATAGAAGCACTGGAGAAACGATTACATTAGAACGGAACGACTTGATTAGTGTAGTGTTAGCTGGCTACATAGTTGTCTTTGCTATCTTTGTATCTAAGATAATTGTGTAGCTTAGAGTTGGTTAGAGTAATTATTCGGTTAACTAGCCAGCTATTTTCGTAACGTAACGTAGTCAACACTGCTAGCTAGCCAGCTAGCCACCGAATAGCAGCATAGCAGCACTGGAGAAACGATTACATTACAACGGAACGACTTGATTAGTGTAGTGTTAGCTGGCTACATAGTTGTCTTTGCTATCTTTGTATCTAAGATAATTGTGTAGCTTAGAGTTGGTTAGTGTAATTATTCGGTTAACTAGCCCGCTATTTTCGTCCGCCGCGCTGCGCTGCCGTCTCCTACCTAGTCAACACTGCTAGCTAACACTGCTAGCTAGCCAACTTCTACCGAATAGCAGCACTGTAGAAACTCACATTACAACTTACATTACAACGGAACGACTTGATTAGCGTAGTGTTAGCTAGCTACTTAGTTGTCTTTGCTGTCCTTGTATCCAAGATAATTGTGTAGTTTTGAGAAATTGTCGAGGTTACCTAGCCAGTTAGAGGTTACCTAGCCAGCTACACGTTCAAACAAAGTCAACAACGCAGCCACTGCTAGCCAGCCTACTTCACCGCCAGCAGTACTATATCATTTTAGTCAGTAAGATTTTATTTTACTTTTGCAACGTAAGCTTAACTTCCTGAACATTCGAGACGTGTAGTCCACTTGTCATTCTAATCTCCTTTGCATTAGCGTAGCCTCTTCTGTAGCCTGTCAACTATGTGTCTGTCTATCCCTCTTCTCTCCTCTCTGCACAGACCATACAAACGCTTCACACCGCGTGGCCGCTGCCATTCTAACCTGGTGGTTCCAGCGCGCACGACCCACGTGGAGTTCCAGGTCTCCGGCAGCCTCTGGAACTGGGGATCTGCGGCCAACAAGGCAGAGTTCATCTCAGCCTATGCGTCCCTCCAGTCCCTCGACTTCTTGGCACTGACGGAAACATGGATTACCACTGACAACACTGCTACTCCTACTGCTCTCGCCTCGTCTGCCCACGTGTTCTCGCACACCCCGAGAGCTTCTGGTCAGCGGGGCGGTGGCACTGGGATCCTCATCTCTCCCAAGTGGACATTCTCTCTTTTCCCCTGACCCATCTGTCTATCGCCTCCTTTGAATTCCATGCTGTCACAGTTACCAGCCCTTTCAAGCTTAACATCCTTATAATTTATCGCCCTCCAGGTTCCCTTGGAGAGTTCATCAATGAGCTTGACGCCCTGATAAGTTCCTTTCCTGAGGATGGCTCACCTCTCACAGTTCTGGGTGACTTTAACCTCCCCACGTCTACCTTTGACTCATTCCTCTCTGCCTCCTTCTTTCCACTCCTCTCCTCTTTTGACCTCACCCTCTCACCTTCCCCACCTACTCACAAGGCAGGCAATACGCTTGACCTCATCTTTACTAGATGCTGTTCTTCCACTAATCTCACTGCAACTCCCCTCCAAGTCTCCGACCACTACCTTGTATCCTTTTCCCTCTCGCTCTCATCTAACACTTCCCACACTGCCCCTACTCGGATGGTATCGCGCCGTCCCAACCTTCGCTCTCTCTCCCCCGCTACTCTCTCCTCTTCCATCCTATCATCTCTTCCCTCTGCTCAAACCTTCTCCAACCTATCTCCTGATTCTGCCTCCTCAACCCTCCTCTCCTCCCTTTCTGCATCCTTTGACTCTCTATGTCCCCTATCCTCCAGGCCGGCTCGGTCCTCCCCTCCTGCTCCGTGGCTCGACGACTCACTGCGAGCTCACAGAACAGGGCTCCGGGCAGCCGAGCGGAAATGGAGGAAAACTCGCCTCCCTGCGGACCTGGCATCCTTTCACTCCCTCCTCTCTACATTCTCCTCTTCTGTCTCTGCTGCTAAAGCCACTTTCTACCACTCTAAATTCCAAGCATCTGCCTCTAACCCTAGGAAGCTCTTTGCCACCTTCTCCTCCCTCCTGAATCCTCCTCCCCCTCCTCCCCCTCCTCCCTCTCTGCGGATGACTTCGTCAACCATTTTGAAAAGAAGGTCGACGACATCCGATCCTCGTTTGCTAAGTCAAACGACACCGCTGGTTCTGCTCACACTGCCCTACCCTGTGCTTTGACCTCTTTCTCCCCTCTCTCTCCAGATGAAATCTCGCGTCTTGTGACGGCCGGCCGCCCAACAACCTGCCCGCTTGACCCTATCCCCTCCTCTCTTCTCCAGACCATTTCCGGAGACCTTCTCCCTTACCTCACCTCGCTCATCAACTCATCCTTGACCGCTGGCTACGTCCCTTCCGTCTTCAAGAGAGCGAGAGTTGCACCCCTTCTGAAAAAACCTACACTCGATCCCTCCGATGTCAACAACTACAGACCAGTATCCCTTCTTTCTTTTCTCTCCAAAACTCTTGAACGTGCCGTCCTTGGCCAGCTCTCCTGCTATCTCTCTCAGAATGACCTTCTTGATCCAAATCAGTCAGGTTTCAAGACTAGTCATTCAACTGAGACTGCTCTTCTCTGTGTCACGGAGGCGCTCCGCACTGCTAAAGCTAACTCTCTCTCCTCTGCTCTCATCCTTCTAGACCTATCGGCTGCCTTTGATACTGTGAACCATCAGATCCTCCTCTCCACCCTCTCCGAGCTGGGCATCTCCGGCGCGGCCCACGCTTGGATTGCGTCCTACCTGACAGGTCGCTCCTACCAGGTGGCGTGGCGAGAATCTGTCTCCGCACCACGTGCTCTCACCACTGGTGTCCCCCAGGGCTCTGTTCTAGGCCCTCTCCTATTCTCGCTATACACCAAGTCACTTGGCTCTGTCATATCCTCACATGGCCTCTCCTATCATTGCTATGCAGACGACACACAATTAATCTTCTCCTTTCCCCCCTCTGATAACCAGGTGGCGAATCGCATCTCTGCATGTCTGGCAGACATATCAGTGTGGATGACGGATCACCACCTCAAGCTGAACCTCGGCAAGACGGAGCTGCTCTTCCTCCCGGGGAAGGACTGCCCGTTCCATGATCTCGCCATCACGGTTGACAACTCCATTGTGTCCTCCTCCCAGAGCGCTAAGAACCTTGGCGTGATCCTGGACAACACCCTGTCGTTCTCAACTCACATCAAGGCGGTGACCCGTTCCTGTAGGTTCATGCTCTACAACATTCGCAGAGTACGACCCTGCCTCACACAGGAAGCGGCGCAGGTCCTAATCCAGGCACTTGTCATCTCCCGTCTGGATTACTGCAACTCGCTGTTGGCTGGGCTCCCTGCCTGTGCCATTAAACCCCTACAACTCATCCAGAACGCCGCAGCCCGTCTGGTGTTCAACCTTCCCAAGTTCTCTCACGTCACCCCGCTCCTCCGCTCTCTCCACTGGCTTCCAGTTGAAGCTCGCATCCGCTACAAGACCATGGTGCTTGCCTACGGAGCTGTGAGGGGAACGGCACCTCCGTACCTTCAGGCTCTGATCAGGCCCTACACCCAAACAAGGGCACTGCGCTCATCCACCTCTGGCCTGCTCGCCTCCCTACCTCTGAGGAAGTACAGTTCCCGCTCAGCCCAGTCAAAACTGTTCGCTGCTCTGGCACCCCAATGGTGGAACAAACTCCCTCACGACGCCAGGTCAGCGGAGTCAATCACCACCTTCCGGAGACACCTGAAACCCCACCTCTTTAAGGAATACCTAGGATAGGATAAAGTAATCCTCCTAACCCCCCCCTCCTCCTTAAAAGAGTTAGATGCACTATTGTAAAGTGGTTGTTCCACTGGATATCATAAGGTGAATGCACCAATTTGTAATTCGCTCTGGATAAGAGCGTCTGCTAAATGACTTAAATGTAAATGTAAATGTAAATTACTGAACCGAGAGAGTGTTACTAAACTGAGACAGTATTACTTAACTGAGAGAGTATTACTGATCCGAGAAAGTGTTACTAAACTGAGAGAGTATTACTTAACTAGAGAGTATTACTAAACTGAGAGAATATTACTAAACTGTGAGAGTATTACTAAACTGAGAAAGTATTACTAAACTGAGAGAGCTGAGAGAGTATTACTAGACTGAGAGAGTATTACTAGACTGAGAGAGTATTACTAGACTGAGAGAGTATTACTAAACGGAGATAGCTAGAGAGAATATTACTAAGCTGAGATAATAGTACTAAACTGAGAGAGTATTACTAAACTGAGAGAGCTAGAAGAGAGAATATTACTAAACTGAGAGAATATTATTAAACTGAGAGAGTATTACTCAACTGAGGGAGTGTTATTAGAAACCGAGAGAGTATTACTAACCTGAGAGAGTATTACTAAACTGAGAGAATATTACTAAACTGAGAGAGTATAACTCAACTGAGAGAGTATTACTAAACTGAGAGAGTGTTACTAGACTGAGAGAGTATTACTCAACTGAGAGAGTATTACTCAACTGAGAGAGTATTACTAACCTGAGAGAGTATTACTAAACTGAGAGAATATTACTAAACTGAGAGAGTATTACTAAACTGAGAGAATATTACTAAACTGAGAGAGTATTACAAAACTGATAGAGCTGAGAGAATATTACTAAACTGAGAGAATATTATTAAACTGAGAGAGTATTACTAAACTAAGGGAGTATTACGAAACCGAGAGAGTATTACTAACCTGAGAGAGTATTACTAAACTGAGAGAATATTACTAAACTGTGAGAGTATTACTAAACTGAGAGAGTATTACTAACCTGAGAGAGTATTACTAAACCGAGAGAATATTACTAAACTGAGAGAATATTACTCAACTGAGAGAGTATTACTAAACTGAGAGAGTATTACTAAACTGAGAGACTGTTACTAAACTGAGAGAATATTACTCAACGGAGAGATTATTACTCAACTGAGAGAGTATTACTAAACTGAGAGAGTATTACTAAACTGAGAGAGTGTTACTAAACTGAGAGAGTATTACTAAACTGAGAGAGTGTTACTAAACTGAGAGAATATTACTAAACTGAGAGAATATTACTCAACTGAGAGAGTATTACTAAACTGAGAGAGTATTACTAAACTGAGAGAGTGTTACTAAACTGAGAGAATATTACTCAACGGAGAAAATAATTACTCAACTGAGAGAGTATTACTAGACTGAGAGAGTATTACTCAACTGAGAGAATATTACTCACCGGAGAGATTATTACTCAACTGAGAGAGTATTTCTAAACGGAGAGAGTATTACTAAACTCAGAGAGTATTACTAAACTGAGAGAGTGTTAATAGACTGAGAGAGTATTACTAAACTGAGAGAGTATTACTAAACTGAGAGAATATTACTAAACTGAGAGAGTATTACTAAACTGAGAGAGTGTTACTAGATCTGAGAGAGTATTACTAAACTGAGAGAGTATTACTAAACTGAGAGAGTATTACTAAACTGAGAGAATATTACTAAACTGAGAGAATATTACTAAACTGTAGACTATTACTAAACTGAGAGAGTATTACTAAACTGAGAGAGTATTACTAGACTTGAGAGAGTATTACCAGACTGAGAGAGTATTACTCAACTGAGAGAATATTACTCAACTGAGAGAGTATTACTAAACTGAGAGAGTATTACTAAACTGAGAGAGTATTACTCAACTGAGAGAGTATTACTAAACTGAGAGAATATTACTAAACTGAGAGAGTATTACTAAACTGAGAGAGCTGAGAGAGAGTCTTACTAAACTGAGAGAGTATTACTAAACTGAGAGAGTATTACTAAACTGAGAGAGTATTACTAAACTGAGAGAGTATTACTAAACTGAGAGAGTATTACTAAACTGAGAGACTATTACTCAACTGAGAGAGTATTACTAAACTGAGAGAGTATTACTAAACTGAGAGAGTATTACTAAACTAAGATAGTATTACTTAACTGAGAGAGTATTACTAAACTGAGAGAGTATTACTAAACTGAGAGAGCATTACTCAACTGAGAGAATGTTACTAAACTGAGAGAATATTACTAAACTAGAAGATATTACTCAACTGAGAGTATTTGAACTTGGAGGATTAGAGAGAGTTTTACCATTTTCATTTTCATTACAGTACAACGGTTTGATTTGTTTGATCTTAGCTAGCTACATAGCCGTCTTTGTATCAAAGATAATTGTGTAGTTATTGAGGTTCGCTAGCCAGCTATCTTCGTCCGAACGTAACGTGACGAGGTCAACACTGCTAGCTAGCCAGCTAGCCACCGAATAGCAGCATAGAAGCACTGGAGAAACGATTACATTAGAACGGAACGACTTGATTAGTGTAGTGTTAGCTGGCTACATAGTTGTCTTTGCTATCTTTGTATCTAAGATAATTGTGTAGCTTAAAGTTGGTTAGAGTAATTATTCGGTTAACTAGCCAGCTATTTTCGTAACGTAACGTAGTCAACACTGCTAGCTAGCCAGCTAGCCACCGAATAGCAGCATAGCAGCACTGGAGAAACGATTACATTACAACGGAACGACTTGATTAGTGTAGTGTTAGCTGGCTACATAGTTGTCTTTGCTATCTTTGTATCTAAGATAATACTGTAGCTAGAGTTGGTTAGAGTAATTATTCGGTTAACTAGCCCGCTATTTTCGTCCGCCGCGCTGCGCTGCCGTCTCCTACCTAGTCAACACTGCTAGCTAACACTGCTAGCTAGCCAACTTCTACCGAATAGCAGCACTGTAGAAACTCACATTACAACTTAC